>NC_043009.1:6888141-6893141 GCF_006345805.1 Octopus sinensis
CATCTCTCGCACGTTTATATATAATTTTTGTCCCTATATTTTCAGATTTGCCTGCCGTAGAGACAGTGACACGTGACGTTCGTTTCTACGAAGGGACGTCTATAATAGGTAAGTTACGAAATAAAAATCACCTTTTAACACTTAATCAAAGTTAAGTACTGTGGCCAAACTGTAAACTTTTAGGTCTACAAAATTGTCCAACACATAGATACACACATACTCAGATATATGTAGATTTCTATGATTTCTAAACGTATGATCTCCATTACCTTTTTTTTCTTCCAGAATTACCAACGATTGGAGCCACACTCCATAATTTTTATGGCGTCCGTGGACTGACCCCTCCAGACGGTAAGGAAACTCAACGCACTATGCCATATCACATGATTCTTAATCAACTCACTCACACAAAGAATTCATATTAAATATTAGGACTTCTACTACCTGCTACCTGCTATCAAGACCTCGCATAAATAAAAATGAGGGACAGAATCATGGAGAAAAAATGAAAATGTCCCTTGCATTTGAAACTATAGAAATATTTAAAAAAATACATTTCATTTCATTTTTCCACAATTCGATTGTTTTTCATGCTTTACTCTTAAGTTGAAAAAGTCGCAAAGGCTGAAACCGGTACAAAAATCTTCTTCATGATAAAATTACTATAGCATTTTCTACCTTGTCTTATTTTGCTTTTAAATAAATAAATATATATATATATATATATATATATATATATATATATATATATATATATATATATTATATATATATATATATATATATATTATATATATATATATAAATGTGTGTGTGTGTGTGTGTGTGGTGTGTGTGTGTGTGTGTGTATGTGCTTGAAAGTCTATGAGCATTTAAAAAAAAACTATTTTTTACTGCTATACAATATTCTATCAGTATGTTACTATCTTTTTGGGGAAGAAGTTTTTATACTCACACACGCGCACACACAAACACACACACACACACATATATATGCACATAAATATTGTACCTATATACAATTACTAATATATTTTATCTATTTCTCTTTCAGACTCACCAACAAACGATAGTGTTAGCACCGATACTGGTCTTGGTGATGACGAGTGTCAATAAACATCACTGAAAGGTAAGTTGTAATATATTGTCAAAGGTTTAACATTACGGCAAATAATATCGCTTTCTCTTAATGTTGTGTGTTGTGGTGCTGGTGGTGTGTATGTGTGTATAAAGAGAGATAGTTATATATATATATAATATATATATATATATATTATATATATATATATATATAATATATATATATATATATATAGATAGATAGATAGAGATAGATAGATAGATACATAGATGGAGAGATATATGGCTATAGACATAGATGTATAACATGTATATATATATGTATATACAAACACACACACACACACACACACACACACACACACATATATATATATATATATAATATATATATAGATATACATCACACATTGATACCTCTCACGCATGCACATATATATCTATACATAGATATACGTTGGCATATATGTATATATATATATAATGTGTGTGTATGTGTTTGTGTGTTTGGATTTGTGAGCAAGTTTATATGTGTACGTTAAGAATTATTATTATTTTGGAAATCCTTATGACTTCCCATCCTCCATACATCGATCACTTAATATTTGTTTAATAAATCTTCATATCCAAATACATTTCCCGAAATAAATTTCCCATATTCGCTGTATTCTTTTGCGTAATTTCCACATTTGTATTGGTGTGAAATTTCTGGGTTTCACTTTGTTTTAATTTAATTTAATTACGGATGCTTAGTGTTCTTACATAGAAGAAATGCCACGCATTCCGGCCCTTTATACATATCGTCTTAATTAATATTTAATAATCAACAACCTTCCCAATATATACACAGCTGGCAGACATATAGTGCTTGCCTCCTATATTTACGAAACTGTGAGCGTGTTAGAAAGTGAGAACAGTGGCATAGGTAAGTCGTAATTAGACACTTTTGCAATTTTAAAATTACGAAGTAATGTATCGTATTCGAATTGTTTTGATCTCTTGAGCGATATATATATAATATATATATATATATATATGTGTGTGTGTATGTATGTATATGTATTGTATATGTGTATATATATATATATATATAAATATATATATATATATATATTTATATATATATATATAAGGCATACTTACATCTCTTGGTTTATTTTTATCGTCTTTGTTTTCAGATGTTTGAAGCCATTTGACTGAGATGGGATTTGAATAATATATATAAATTGCCATAACTATACAGCGCAAAGAATTCCTCAGACGCTCCACCGATTAAGAGAATTCAACGGCATTAAAATTCTGTCGAAGAACACTATATGAATTTTCCGGCGTTAGGTACAAGATATAATAAATCACCCACCTCAATCTCTACCTTTTACGTTCAAGTTAAAAGAGCAATTTCGCAAATATATACATAAACAAACAAAACAGGTGAACAACAATAATAAAATAGGAATTCAAATGTGAAATATTTATGGTCATCATTCTGAATAAAATAATTTTAAAAATGATTGTTGATTACACTCGTTTATGCATTAGATTCTTTTGAGAACGAGTCTCTAATAAATACGATAAACCTATGTTTAGTGCATCTCACTCTCCCTCTTTCTTTCCTCCTCCTCTCTCTCTCTCTCTATCTCTATCTATCTATCTATCTATCTATCCGACGCATCTGAAAGTATTAGAAACAAACACTTTCCTCTCTGGTCAATCTCTCATCAACTTCTTCAAGTATCACTTGAAAAGGAAAGTGAGAGTAGAGAGGCAAGTTTTGTCTAGCGAATATTTCAAAAAAAGAGCGGTGAATGTAGCAAGGATAGCACGTATGAATGACGATGCCACATTGAGCATAATCCTATGAACCCGGACAAATTTAAAGCAGACAGTTACTTACTTGTAAATAAATGTGTTAACATGTGACATTATTGACCGAGGTTACCGTGGTCTTTTCCGTAGGTTTTTCTTTCCACGGATAAACCTTATCTGGTTCCCCCTTTACACTTTCTTTACATCATGCCATTTCTGTGATACACGATCCCTATTGATCGTTTTCTTTTTACGATCCCTTTTGATCAAAAACCTACCCCATTTTTCTTCTTTTTTCTTTTTCTTTTTTTCCTCCCCAAAAAGAAAAGCTCTACTTTGTAATTTGTCCCCTCTGTGTTCAGCCCTGTGTGGCTAATAAAGAAACATATCTATCTGTCCATCACGATATACATAAACATTTACTTGCTTCAGTCATTAGACTGCAAATATGGTGGAACACTGCCTTGAATAGATTTAAACAAACGCATCAACCGCAGTATTTATTTTTTAAAAGCCTTGTACTTATACAATTTGTCACTTTTGCCGAACAGCAAAGTTACAAGGACGTAAAAACCCCAACACCGGTTGTAAAAACGTGGAGGGGATAAATAACGATACAAAGTCACACACACACATGGATGCATTTTTACGATGAGTATCTTTCTGCTTCTCTCAACCAGATCCATTCAAGTCATTGGTAGAAGCTTTAGTAGAAGACACACTCTGAAGGAGATGGGACTGAACTCGGAACCATGTGGCCGAGAAGCAAACTCACCGCACACTAGCGCTTGCACCTCAGAAACTTTGGTCGACAAGAGGTTATAGAAGAAGATACTTGTCCAAGGTGTCACACACTGGGGAGTTGACTCATAAGCATATGGTAAGCAAGTGATGTGTGTGTCTGCGTGCGTGCGTGTGTGTGTTAATGAACGTAATTATACATAAACCGACTTTACGCACACACTTGCCGACACACATACATACACACATACCCGCACATATGTCTTTGTGCGATCCTGTAAGTTTCCTTGTAGTTGTTTAATACAGCAAGGATTATCTGAGTATTTTGACAAGTCGCGTCAATCCTATGTTACAGACATCTCTCCCGATGTTTGCACTATCTTCTAGGAAGATAATGTACCGATTTAGAGGGCTGAAGTTTTTCATATTTAATATAAATAGCATATAGGTGAAGTAGTCTGCTTGGAATGTTGCCTTGACACATTCCAATGCATTCGTATTTAAATGGTCTACTTTCGCGTTGTAATTGAATTGAGGAACAGCTTCCCTCCATCATCACCTAGGAAAGAGCCACAGCAGGTTTTTTCTTTAAAACGGGCCAAAATAACCCTTGCAAAATTCTGAAAAACTGTACGAGTCAATTTCTCGACCAGTTTAAGCTGCAATTGGTGTCAAATCTGTAGTAAATAATAGAACTTCCATTTTGCAAGGTTTCAATAACTGCGATAAACCGGCGTTGCATTTTGGTGAATGCTTTGTCTATATCTTCATGTCATCTTAAACCTTTGGACAGTGAGAAATTACTTGGAAGCCCCTCGGGTGCACTGAGCTAGTATTTCTAACGAACAGTCTTGTCACTTAATGTTGAACGCCAGTTCTACCCGAGAATTGTGAGAAGAAAACATGTGACTCTGGAGTGATTAAAGACTTAGTGTAATTCAATGAGTAAGCATTTGAGTTCATCTAACACCTAAACACACATCATTGATACTGACGGAGGACCCGCTTATTTATGTATGCATACTTATTTCTCTGAAGCCTTGTATGAAATCTCTAACTGAAAGAACATTACTATACTTAATTTAAGTTCAGAATGGTTTTATTTTATTTCATGTGGTTAGGCATAATTTTTCCTTGTATTTCTGCTTTTATTTAATTAATATGTTGGTACATGCATTTTATTAATAGTCCTCTTGCATCAGGTATAATTGTGGATTCGAAGTGAGAAACTTTCCTCGAGAATATAGCATGTATTTTTTTTAGTATTATCATTATTATTATCTCGTAATATTGGCTGCGCGTTCGGTCTGTATGCACGTGTGATGTAGTCCGTTATGTATGCGAGAGTTTGCGGATGTTGGCATGTGTAAAAA
>NC_043009.1:6895641-6898141 GCF_006345805.1 Octopus sinensis
CTACCAAATCCAAGAGGAGATCTTTCGATTTTGAAGAGTAGAAATCCATGATAACGACCGTGTGTGAAATTGCATGTGGTTTTATTCTCGATATCCCTAAACAAGTTGATTTCAGCGGTGATGTGATCCCATGGGATCAATACTATAACCCGCTGGTAATTGAGTTGATGTCATCGAGTACATGCTTACTTACAATGCTTATCTCGTTCTTTGTGCTGGTTGATTAGCCTACATATAGGATTGGAAAAGATGTCGGATAATATGTGAAAGCTTCCGAAATCAATACAGCTCAAGTTCTCAACATCATCTCACCAGTATTTGACAATCTATAACCGAACAGTTTCAGTTCTCTTAAGATTTTCGCTTAACTCCCTTCGCTGTGCACTATCATTTTCTGTCTCATAGTTGTGTTTAAAAGCAAAATATATGTGGAAGCACTCCGTCGGTTACGACGATGAGGGTTCCGGTTGATCCGACCAACGGAAGAGCCTGCTCGTGAAATTAACGTGTAAGTGGCTGAGCACTCCACAGACACGTGTACCTTTAACGTAGTTCTCGGGGATATTCAGCGTGACACAGAGAGTGACAAGGCCGGCCCTTTGAAATACAGGTACAACAGAAACAGGAAGTAAGAGTGAGAGAAAGTTGTGGTGAAAGAGTACAGCAGGCATCACCACCATCGCTGCTGGAGCCTCGTGGAGCTTTAGGTGTTTTCGTTCAATAAACACTCACAACGCCCGGTCTGGGAATCGAAACCGCGATCCTACGACCGCGAGTCCGCTGCCCTAACCACTGGGCCATTGCGCCTCCTTAAAAGCAAAAATATCTTACTTATAACAAAGGCGGTGAACTGGCCATTTGTTAGCACTTTGGACAAAATATTTAGCGGCATTTCGTCTGTTAATACGTTCGAAGTTCAAATTCCGCCAAATTCGGCTTTTCTTTGCGTCTTTTCAGGGTGGATAAGATAAATACCAGTTGAAGACTGGGGTTGATGTAATTGACTTCACCCCTTCCCTGAAAATTGCTGGCCTTCAGTAAATATTTTAAACCAATAAAACCAAAATCTCACTAAACCAGATCGTAGTCATTTTGAAAAATAATAATCTGCTCGTAAAAATATAAAGAATCGCTAAACAAATAAATACACAAATATTTATGCATAAATATACATCGGTGGAACTGTTGTCACAACGTATACTCGTATTCTTTGTGAGCTGTGAATATTACGGCAAATTTTTCTACGTCTAAGAATATTCCTTAAAAGAATATTCCTTCTTGTTAAAACTGAACGCGGAACGTTGGTAAGCAAGCTACTTACCGCACAGCCACTCCTGCGCCTGAAATAAATAAGGTGGCTAGACGCAAATTAACGCCAAAAGGGAAATAATTCTCCGTCACTAAAATTGACCAATGGTGGTCAATGGTGGCACCAGCATTGCTAGAAACGAGAGTCATAGACCGTTTAGCCAAAGAAAGCCTATTTTTCTATGCGACGGATGCCGCGCAATGGGACTGAACCTGAAACACTGTAGGAGTGAAGCAAGTTTTCTCACCAACCCCAAACAATTATCGAACTTTCTGGACTTTTGAAACTTGGAAAACTTACTAATTTATAAAACTAGAAAGCAAATTAGCGCAATCTCGAGTGAGTAATATTATATTGTAGTCGACATAAAACAACTTAAGCGGGCATTAACGTTATTTTCATATTCATAATCTATTATTGCAGACTTGTTTCATCATGTTAAAGATTTTATGATAATGAGATAGACAGCGGATGGAGTTTATTGAAAAAATTGGTAACAATAAAATATATAGTAAACATAAGTCCGCGTTGTTTACTGCTTCTCTCTTACTTCCACTCTCTCCCTCACTTTCCAGAGATTCTTTCGCTTCCTCTCTCTTGCTTTTTTCCCCTTTCCTCTCACTTGTCTGTCTGTCTCTCTGTCTCTGTCTATCTCTCTTTCTCTGAGAATCATTACTTATACCGCCGTACAATCACTTCGTGTCCCTGTCTCTCTGTTATTGTCTTACAGACAGATGAATATAGCAAGAATTTTCGCTAACTTTGCAGAATTCACCACAGAACTTTTATTTTTAAGCCTCGTAATAACTTCCTCGCTATCTTTTGCGAAACCGCAAGTCTACGGGGCTAAAAACAAAGGATTACTGGTTGTCAGGCGGTGGAGGAAAAAAGAGCAAACACAAAATATCTTAATCATTATATATATGGGTAAGTAAGGCGGCGAGCTGGCAGAATCGTTAGCACGCCGGGCGAAATGCTTTGCGGTATTTCGTCTGCCGTTACGTTGTGAGTTCAAATTCCACCGAGGTCGACTTTGCCTTTCATCCTTTTCGGGTCGATAAATTAAGTTCCAGTTACGCACTGGGGTCGATGTAATCGACTTAATACCTATGTCTGTCCTTGTTTGTCCCTTCTGTGTTTAGCCCCTCGTGGGTAATAAAGAAATAGGTATTTCGTCTGCCGTTACGTTCT
>NC_043009.1:6900641-6913141 GCF_006345805.1 Octopus sinensis
TGTTCGTAGCTAAACCTGCAAACCAAGTTCTATCCAAAATTATTCCCATTAAAATCCGTTCGAAAGTATATGCTTTTATTTGGTGTAGAAGTCATCATAGTTTATGTTAGAACATATCGTTGTTTTCTATTAGTTTTAAAGTGAATGTCATCAATCCATTTTTGTATTATTTTACTATACAGAAATACTCGCCATCACACATTTACACACACGCATGCGCCTGCACGCATTGGCACAAAAAATATGAGGCCTCTGGTTAAAATCAACTGCAATGGTTTTTGTAAAATGTAACAAAAATCACCACTATTTGTTCTCAAAGTTAACAGCCGGGTCAGTATTGTGAACCAAGTGCTTATTTTGTTCACCGGCCGCAATCTAATGACTTGAAACATGTGCAAAAATACTAGATTTTAGCAGTTAAATAAATAAAAATAGTAATAATACATGATATCACTAACACTGATTCTGAGGAAAGCAAAGGCGGTGTATGTATTCAAGAACCTTCAACAAAAAATTATTTATGGATGGCCTCAAACTTTATGGTACACATGAATCCGAAGTTAGTTCCCTCGTTGATACGGTGCATACTTTCAGTGCTGATATCAGAATGGTGTTCGGACTGAAAAAGTGTGGTGTGTTACTCTTGAAGAGAGGCAAAATCAAATATATGGACAGGCTAGCGATAACGTCGGTGGATATTATGAAGCAGATAGAAGAGACAGGTTATAAATACTTGGGGTTATTGGAAATGGATAAATTGATGGAGAAAGAAATGGCAGAAAAATTTGAGGTGGAGTGAGACTGATTCTTAAGGCGAAATTAAACGGACGCAATAAGATTGAAGCTGTCAACATCTGAGCGGTTTCACTCCTTTGATATGGATCAGGGATAATCGCATGGACAGTAGGCGAACCAAACAGCTTAGACAGAGGGATAATGAAGTTGCTGACTAGATATGGGATACTTCACTCAAAAACTGACAAGACAGACTGTATGTACCAAAAAGAAAAAAAGAGGGGGAAGAGGACTGATTAGATGCGAACACAGCAACAAAGCAGAAGAAAGCAACGTAGTATGGTATGTAATAGATGCCACAAAACTGCTGTTATTGAAAGTAAGTAGGTTAGGCATGTGTAGGATGGAAGATTGCAAAAATAAAGCACTGTACAAGCACTTCAGAATGAATAAAACTGAATAGGTCGATAAAGAAAATAATGCATGTACCATTTCATAGGGAATTTGACGTTAAGACAAACAGAGAAAAAAGATGGCTATGGATGACGATTTAAAACCTGAAGTGATTTAAAACCGAAAACAGAGGCTCTAATCTGTGCTGCCCAAGATCAAGTATTAAGAACCAATTACATCAAATACAGAATAGACAACACATCAGAAAGTGATAAGGACACAATCTGTGGACAAAATGATGGATCCGTATGGCATATTACAAATCAATGTACGCCACTAGCCTAGAAACAATATAAGATACGTCATGACAATATAACAAGGATTGTCTGTTGGATACTTTGCAACATGTATGGACTTGACAGAGCAAAACAGTGGTAAAAACATAAACCTGAAGGCATAATCGAAAATTATAATCCAAAGATCCTATGGGCTTTTATGATTCAGTGCGACCATGAGATAGCGAACAGGAAACCAGACATAATGTTAATTGAGAAAGAAAACAAACGATACTGGATCATAGATATAGCATGACCAGCTGACAACAAGGAATGCGATAAGGAAGAAAGAAAAGTCGATCGATATAGTGGTCGCCGAAAACAGTTGTAGTAGTACCAATAATTGTCGGAGCCCTGGGAACAGTGAGTAATAATCTTAAGAAGTACATGGACCAAACAAGGACGCACGATACAACGACTGAAATACATAGAACAATAAGTGTGGACCACTTGCAGAAAACAGCACTGCTTGGAACCCCTCAGTTACTCCGGATGGCGCTCAAAAATAAAGGAAGTTACTTCAGTTTACTGGTAGTGAATGGGTCACAAAATAGTACATCTCTAGGGTTAGAAGCGTTAGAATATAATAATAATAAATAATAATAATAATAATAATAATAATAATAATAATAATAATAATAATAATGATAATGATAATGATGATAATAATAATAATAATAATAATAATAATAATAATAATAATAATAATAATAATAATATTCAGGGACCTTTTCAACGGGATGGGCTACTCGACCTGAAGAACATTCTAACTGGACCTCACCTGCAAGGTCATGCGCTGTTTATCTTGATTTGAGAACACCGTGTTACTCACATATGGTTATGATGAATGTGCCTGGTGTACCCTTATCAGACGGGTAGTCATGATGGGTATACTGGGTTTCGTATATATTATCCCAGCATCACTTTAATAATAATAATAATGATAATAGTAATAATAATAATAATAATAATAATAATAATAATAATAATAATAATAATAATAATAATAATAATAATCCTTTTTACCGTACAAGACCTGAAATTTGGTGGGAAGGGACCAGTCGATTACATCGACCTAAGTGTTTCACTGGTACTTAGTTTACTGACCCCGAAACGATGAAAGGTAAAGTCGACCTCGGCGGAATTTGAACTTAGATCGTAGTAGCAGACGAAATAGCGCTGATCATTTTGCCCAGTGTGCTAACGATTCCACCAGCTCACTGCCTTATTATTAGTTGACTAATAATAATAATAATGATAATAATAATAATAATAATAATAATAATAATAATAATAATAATAATAATAATAATAATAGAACCAGTGCGTATGTTTATTATTTGCATAATAATTCTCGCAAGATACAGCAAATAGAGGGTGCGGCAGAAAGGTTATCCCGATTTGATTAATATAAAAACAAACACATGAAGATACAAGAAAAAAAAAACGATGCTCTCCATTCTAGGCCATAGTGGGTACTACATGAAACAGAGAAAAAATATGGCATTTAATGACCTTCTTAGAAATACAAATTTTTTCATGCATTTACATGTTTTTTTTATAACAACCTTTGAAATCGGGGCTACCTTTCTGCCTCTTTCTGAATTTGAAAATTTGTATAAAAAAGCTAGTTACATATTTTGACAATATGGCGCTCACTTAGTGATCAAGGTGTTTCACTAAAGATTATTAAGTCACAGATAAGATTCCTAGATCAATCGGCGTGTGGCATCCCTGGCCTAGACACTTCATTTCATGTTTTTTAAGGTCTACTTAGCTGGAGATGAGTATCATCTGAGTACAGGTGCTTCCCGCATTTACTTTTGGTAATAGGTCATAGCTGTGTTGCTGGGTTAAAGGATTGCTAGTGGAGTCCCCATTTCTTTCAAGTATTAAGTCCTGGTTGTGCCGCGGAGTTAAAGAGTGGGAAGTCCCAGGTTTCAATGTCTGGTTAGTGTTACATACGCAAAGCCAAATCAATTTCCAGAAACGTATGAGACTCGACCATGACATTCGCTTGCGAGTGACGTCTATTCTAATATATATCAGGGTTTCTTTTTACTATTACGAAGGTTTTACTTGTTGCTCCCTAATATACCAAGCTCTACCTTCAACATCACTAGCACCAGCATACGCAGGAAAAGGAATCAAATATAATATCGCTTGTTCCTTCACTCTTCACCACCAACAGTTATTATTGCTGATGTGTCAGCATGTAGGAGACACAGAATGATAGACAGAAGCACATTTCTACGATTGTTCTTATAAAGCCCAGAGTTATTCAAGACATTACCGCCACGGCTTGTTTATAAACGAGAATAAGATTCGGTTTTGATTTTAATCCATGTCTTGGCATTGCTTGTTTATTCTACGCAGCTAGAATAATAGTGTTTAGATTCAAAGTAGGAAATAGAATGGAGAGACTGGACTGGCACAGCTAATAAATTCATGGGGGTGAGTATTCAGAAACGTATGTTTGTAAGTTGGATAGGCATTCATTTATAATTTCTTTTTTTTTTCTTTTCGTTTTGTATTGTTATATTCTTTTCTCCGTATCTTTTTTTTTCTTGTTAAATACATCACAAGAGGAAAGAGTATAAAACCATAACATTTGCGACTATTTGCTTTTTCTGACAAGCAGAATCTATGTTGCTTTAGTTTATTTAGTCTCTGTTCCAAGTTTCCAAAACCATATTCCTGTGCGTATGTATGGTATAAATTACTTTTCTAAGTATTTCTCTAAATCTGTTTACTTCGATTCATACATAATACATACATACATATATATGCATGTGTGTGTATATGTGTATGTGTGCACTTGCTAGCGTAATTCTCTTTGTAGATTGCTATTTGTGTATGGATGGACATGTATACGAATGTATGTATAATATCATAGTGTTTATATACGTGTGCGTGTATATATTATTTGTCTATGTTATTGTTTCAGATTCCAGAATACATCGGCAAAGACTATAAGAAATCATAACAAAGATTCTCAGCCGTTGATTATTAATTCTGCAGAAACCATTCGTTGGGAAAATATATGGTAAAGCCTCATGAAATTAAGCAAACGAAGAATACAGGTACGCTCATCTTCGAAATCTTCTTCCACTTCCTCGACGTCTTTCTTGTCATCGCCGTTTTCGTTATCATCATCATCATCCTCATCATCATCATCATTATTTTTTTCTTCTTCCTTCTGTTTGCCTGTCCCCCCCTCACAATCATCAACTTCAGCGTCGTCGTCGTTGTCATCATCATCATCTTTGTCATCTCGTTCATCAAATGCGTTATGCCAATTCTTTAGATTCTGATTTCAATCCTCACCGTAGACAGGTTTGCTATTCATCTTTTACAGAATCGAAAAATAAACTACTGCTACTGCTACTACTACTACTACTACTACTACTACTACTACTACTACTACTACTACTACTACTGCATACTGTGTGCTTCAGATTTAATATCCTGTATGGTCGGGACCAATTTATGAACTAGAGGCGCTGAAGGGAGAATGTTACAATCCATGTTAAAGAAGCTATCCCCAACAGCGATATTCTGAATTAGGTGGTTATGGATAACCACCTATCCCAGAGCGCGGATAACCAATGGCGTTATTCCAGTCTTCATAATTCACTTTCTGCTGGTTTTGAATTCCAGATCTTTTTACTTAGATTTTCTATGACTTTCACAAGGCATTTTTTCCCAATAATATTGTTATTGTTTAAGGCGGCGAGCTGGCAGAAACGTTAGCACGCCGGGCGAAATGCGTAGCCGTATTTCGTCTGTCGTTACGTTGTGAGTTCAAATTCCGCCGAGGTCGACTTTGACTTTCATCCTTTCGGGGGTCGATTAAATAAGTACCAGTTACGCACTGGGGGGGGGGTTGTAATCGACTTAATCCGTTTATCTGTCCTTGTTTGTCCTCTCTGTGTTTAGCCCTTTGTGGCTAGTAAAGAAATAGGTATTTCATCTGTCTTTATGTTGCGAGTGCAAATTTCACCGATAAATAAGTACCAGTTTCGCACTGGGGTCGACATAATCGACTTGCTCCTTCCCCAAAATTTCAGGCCTTGTGCCTACAGTAGAAAAGATTATTATTATTAATAAAATTATCATCATTATTATTATTTGGTTGGATGGCGTAATCCGCCAAAACATTCTAAAATCTTGTATGGAATTTCTTCTTGTTATGGAATGTGGAAAAAAATAATTCCTGTAAAACTTTTTTCATATCTCAGATTCTTTGTTTGATAATTTTCTGGTCATCTTGATCATTTAAGTTACAAAACTGTAGTAAATACTTCACATTGTCGATATGTTTAGTAAATGAATCATATTTCATTGGACTTCGTCCTGGGGCATGATTTACGCTAGATTTCATTATTTGATCATTATTTCATGAGGTACTAACATCTAATGAAATATAATCACTTTTCGTTTTAGCTTTTTTTTTTTTTTTTTTTTTTTTGCTGAAATTTCTGAATATAGAAATTCAACGAAATCCGTATACCGAACCATAAGTAAACGAATTAAGATTTTTTTTTAATCATCACTCTTATATGATATCCTGTGATATATATATAGACACACACACACATATATATATACACACATATATGTATATATATGCATACATACATATATGTATATTCAAATGCATACATACATGTGTGTGTCTTTATGTATGTTTTATGTATCTATCTATCTATATACGTATGTTCATATGTATATTTATATATATGCGTGTATATATATTTGTATATATATTTAGATATGTATATACATTTATATATGTATATATATTCATACATATCTACATATCTATTGATATCTATTGATATCTATCTATCTATCTATATATATAAATATATATACATACATATACGCATGCATACATACACATACACATACATGCATCCATACACATACATACATAGATACATACATACATACAAACATACATATATATATATACATCCATCCAACCATCCATACATACATACATATATACATACATACATGCATACATACATACATATATACATACATGAATACATACATACATACATATATACATACATGCATACATACACATACATACATACATACATATACATCCATCCATCCATCCATCCATACATACATACATACATATATACGTACATGCATACATACATACATATATACATACATACATACATAAGCTTTGCAAATTAAATATTCTCTTAGTTATTAAAAACAGAATTGTCTAGACACATTTTTATCGCATCATAAAATATTCTAAAAGTGTTTTTCTGATATGAACAGGATATAATATATGCATATATTTGAAGAATTTTGGCACATGGTGTCTCTTACGCAAAGTCTCGGAGTTACACCATTTTTTTTTTAATAATCATTTTCTTTTTATCATTACCAGCCACAAGTGTCGTTACGATATGATGTTAACCAAAATAAATATAGTATTTAGCCACAGAGATCTCAATCCCCTCATTGCTATATAAGGTAAATGATATCAGGTGCTGTAAGACGGCATGTCTACAATCCAAATTACCCCGGGGGCTCATGAGTTTCTAGTTATTTTGTAATATAATGCACAGTCGCTTGTTTTGTTTCAAAAACAACTTAATTATTCTTTTCATATATGTAGACAAATTAATAATTTAATATTGACTGTTTTGTCGCCAGTAGCAACAAGAAACTGTGATCAATATTATTTAACTTAACTAGTAAAACTTACATTGAAGAACATGCGAACCTTTCTGGAGACATTTGTTGTTAGATGTACAGATAGATGGTTTATGATGTGTAACACGTATCTGATATATACTGTACTCATAACTATGATTCGATGTGTACAGTTACTCGTAAAAAAGTAGTGTCGTTATGCAATTAACAAAAGTTCTACTAGTCTGAAATGCCTAACCAGTGTTGCATGTTCCATTCCTAGACAACGGGAACCTCCTGCAATGTGGCATAGCGAAGAGATTCTCATAAAACAGCTAATCGTATACTGTATACTCTTTACGCTTTTATTTGTTTCAGTCATTTGAATGTGGCCATGCTGGAGCACCGCCTTTAGTCAAGCAAATCGACCCCAGGACTTATTCTTTGTAAGCCTACTACTTATTCTATCGGGTTCTTTTGCCGAACCGCTAAGTTACGGGGTCGTAAACACACCAGCATCGGTTGTCAAGCGATGTTGGGGAGACAAACACAGACACACACACATATACACATACATATATACGACGGGCTTCTTTCAGTTTCCGTCTACCAATTCAACTCACGAGGCTTTGGTCGGCCCGAGGCTATAGTAGAAGACGCCCAAGGTTCCACGCAGTGGGACTGAACCCGGAACCATGTGGTTGATAAGCAAGCTACTTACCACACAGCCATTCCTACGCCTATGTTAAAGAAAGTAGAATATTGTATATTAAGATGTGAATAGGACCAGAGAGAAGATATAAAAAAGCTTAAGGTGACTGCCCGCTGATTTTTGTGGTATTAAGGCACTGAGTCGGTAGAACCGTTAGCATGCCGGACAAAATGCCTAGCAGCATTTCGTCCCCTTTTACGGTTTGAATAGAAATTTAGACGAGCTTGACTTTGCCTTTCATCCTTTCGGAGTGGATGGAATAAGTACTAAAAAATAAGTATAAAAAAAGAGGAAAGGGTAAAGTACTCCTTCGGTCATGTATAACCATGAGATTGCACCTAGAAAGTTACCCTCCAAGGCACAAGTCCAGGCAAGGTGGTTTATGGGAGACCAGAAGTCGCCCATGCATACCACCCTTTTTTATCCATGCCACCAATGTTATCCAAGGGAAAGACGATGGCCGATACAGCTTGGCACCAGTGATGTCGCAGCTCATTTCTAAATTTGAGTGAACTGGAGCAACGTGAAATAATCACATAACATATAACCCGGTACGGAAATTGAACTCACTACTTCTTGATTGTATGCCTGGCGCTCTAACCACCGAAACATAAGCCAAGTACTTATACTATCGGTCTCTTTTGCCGAACTGCTAAGTTACGGGGACGTAAACACACCAGCATCGGTTGTCAAGCGATGTTGGACGGACAAACACAGACACACAAACACACACAACACACATAGACACACACACACACACACATACACACATACACACATATATATATACATATATACGACAGGCTTCTTTCAATTTCCGTCTACCAAATCCATTCACAAGGCAACAACGTGACACGCAGTGGGACTGAACCTGGAACACTGTGGTTCGTAAGCAAGCTACTTACCACACAGCAACGTACTATTCCATTTCAACACTTGAAAAAAAGCCTGTGATATTAATTCAAGTAAGTAATTCTGTTGAATATCAAATGGGGAAAGCCTTGGCAAATAAGATTAAAAAAAGTGATAATTCTGGAAATCATGAAGAAAGCTTCTAAAACACTCTTGTTCTCTTTTGTATTCTATAGTATAACAAAAACAGAAATAGTGTTGCACCACGTTATTTAATTATTTATTGTCATATTTTTTCCTCTTTGTCTATTATCTAATCTTCTACAAGTATTTAATGGGATGCCACCAGTAGCAGCATCCATTATCAGTCCAATCCACAGTATTTAAGCAAAAAATGGAAAGCTATAGAGATAATTCTACACATTATGTGTGTGTATGTGTATGTATGTGCATGCGTGTGTGTGTGTGTGTGTGCATTGATGTATACATAGTGGTTGCTGGTCATATCTCGCTTTGGCCTGTCACTTGGTACTCAGAGAGCACTACTCGTGTTTTACAAGTATTAATGGCTATAATCCAATGACGTACAGATGTTTGTTTATGATGACTTTCTTCGTCATTCCATCCACGGAAACTTCCCTGTCGATCGGAGAATGGCGACGTGTGCAGAACTCTACCAGTCGGGAATTCACCTGTGTTCCAAACCATGCAGATCCACAACAATACTGAATAGTCATCCGAGAGGTCATGGATGGTAAGTGAGAAACGCTATTGATAACGACAAAGCACAAGTAGACGGTAATCACCTGTAAATATGGAGCATTCATCATGTATATATTGACTTGTATGTTTGCATCTGTGAACACATAGAAAAAATTACACACACACACGCACACAAACAAACGCATATATATATATATATATATATATTATATATATATATATAGATATATATATATATATATAGATATATAATTATATTTCTAACACTCTGAACGAGAAACATTCCGTAACAGTATTCTAGAGTAAAGAGTAAAGATTATTTGCCAAAATAAGGTGGCAGTCCTGGTTAGGACGAATGTTACTGTTATTTAGCACCAACATAGGTCGTCTCCAGCTGGCTATCAACGCACTATCTGTGTCCGTATATTTTCGAACGAGGGAGTGTAGTGGCCCCTCTCAGCTCTAAAGCAATATCTGTGTAGCCATGGTTTCTGGGATAATTCCCTTCATCAGCACAGAATAACCGCTCGGCTAGACAAAAGAACACTATATTCTTGTTCGAAATATATATTTCCAGAAATTTAGGAATAAAAGTTTTTCTATGTATAGAAATTCGTTGAAAACTGACTGCTCTTTCGATATCTGCCTGGATTTTTAATCCGTGTGTGGGTGTTTGCGTGCGTGCGTGTGTGTGTATGTGTGCGTGTATGTGTATGTGTTTATGTGTGTGTGTGAGTGGATTAGTGTCTGTGCGCGTGATTTTGTGTGTGTATGTGTACGTGCTTTTGTGTGTATACGAAGGTTGACTGAAATGTTCATAGCCTGAAAAAAATACTCTCATGGAATGTGACAAAATATGTTTTATTTTTCAACACAGTCCCCCTTTCTTCCATCGGTGTTGCAGCGCTTGGTTCCCATTGGTGAAGAAATTTTCATTGCTCGTTGGTCAAAACAGCCATCTACGTCAAGTATAACGTCGTCGTCATTGTCATCATGTCTCCCAGCCAACTGCTGTTTTTTTTTTTTTTTTAATGCTGGGAAACAGATGATCGTCAGACGAGGCCAAATCAGGAGAACAGATTGGATGGTCAAAGAATTCATTTTCACAATCGCGCATAGTACAAATTGAAACTAATGTCTTATGTGGTGCAGCATTATCCTGATGAAAGAAAAGTCCTTTTATCAATTTTTCCGGGTCGTTTGGTCTTGATGGGTCTTGTGCTCCTTTTGAAGGTTGTCAATAACTCACTTCCCCGCAGATGAAATGGTTTTGGCCATCTTTGTAGCAGGCAAGGATTTGTGTTTCCACTACACGGATCGTCTCTTTCTCTTTCCCAAGGTGATACAGAAAATACTCATGATTTATATAAGGTTCAAAATAACTAGCTGGATCTACATCTAGAATTGTCAGATTTTCCCGTGGTGGGGTCAGCCTGGTGTGCTTTTGTTCAGGTGTTAGCAGATACCTTCATTAAGCTAAATTCGTCATGCATTCGCAACTTTCTCCCGGGATAAGCTAATAGCATTGGCTGTTTCGTGTATAGTCACTCACCTGTCATCCATCAACACATGATAAACAGAATCAATGTTTTCCTTATTAGCGGGAGTTGCAAGACATCTAAACCTTGGCTCATCTTCAAACCTTTCTGTTCCTCACAAAAATTCAGCTGCCCAATTTTGCACTGTTGATAAAGCTGAAACGTCATCCACTAATGTAGCAACCATATCAGAATTAATCTCGTTGGAGGATAACACCACGATACCTAGTGCAGTCGCAACTATTTACATTTGAAGTCATGTTTGGAAGTTTACCTGGAACGCAACAATGCTATTAGTAAAGAGAGTTGGAATTAATGCATTCAAGATATCACAGTTGTAGCGTCACTCCTTCATATACATAATTAATAATATCAGGGTAATAATGATTTTAGAAATTTTTACTACCAGTGGCGGAACGTATAGAAAAATTAGTCAATATACTTTATATTATTCTATATATAGTCTAATTATAGTCTATTGACTAATTATATATATATACTCTTTTATTCTTTTACTTGTTTCAGTCATTTGACTGTGGCTATTCTAGAGCACCGCCTTTAGTCGGGCAAATCGACCCCAGGACTTATTCTTTGCAAGCCTAGTATTTATTCTACCGATATCTTTTGCCGAGCCGCAAAGTTACGGGGGACGTAAACACACCAGCATCGGTTGTTAAGCGATGTTGGGGGGGGGGGGCAAATACAGACATATACACGCACGTACATATATCTATACTTTCTCTCAGTTTCCGTCTACCAAATCCACTCATAATGCTTTGGTCGGCCGAGGCTAGAGTAGAAGACACTTTCCGAAGTTGCCACATAGTGGGAATGAACCCGGAACCATGTGTTTGCTAAGCAAGCTACTTACCACACAGCCACTCCTACGCCTATATATATATATGCAGGTATGTATACATGTGCAGATATACATATATGTTTACACATACATAAACATACATATATCAAAATACAGAAACATATATGTGTGTAGTGGGTGTTGCAGAAATAAATCAAATATAAAGATGAGAAACGCCGCATTACTTTGACGTTGAGGTAAATTCGAAGGGGCCTTTAACGTTTCGAGCCTACGCTCTTCTGCAGAAGAAGAGAGTTGAGGAGACATGGTGAGAGAGAAAATAATGGAGAGAAAAACTACGTGTCAGTGTTGAACACAGCGATAAAATGTAATCTATTCATGGAAGACGAAAGCCCAAAGTAAAGTAATTAAAATAGTATTACAGAATTGCGTAATTCAGTCAGAATAATATTTATGACGAATATACGTCTGCAGCATTCGTAATAAACCAGACAGTGAGCAAATAAAGAGAACTAGATGTGACGAGATTTAAGATAGAGATAGCGAGTATGGAGACTGTTCAATAGAAAAGTTAGTGTTTCATTATTGAGAGATAGGTTTATATTTACTAACACATGGGTATGTGTCTGCCGTCATATACACACATGCTCGGAAGATTATATGCGTTGACATACACAACATGTGTTTGTGTGTGTGTGTGTGTGTGTGTGTGTGTGTCTGTG
>NC_043009.1:6918141-6923141 GCF_006345805.1 Octopus sinensis
CATAGGTATTATATACATATATATATATATATACATATAATATATAAAGATATACATTATATATAATAACATATAATATACATATATATATACATAGTATATATATAACTTATATATATATATACATATATATATATATTATATATAATCCATATATAGATATACATATATACATATAATATATGTATATACATATATATATATACATATATATATAACATATATACATATATTATATATACATATATACATATATATATATACATATATACAAATAATATATATATATATACATATATATATACATATAAACATATATACATATACAAATATACATATATACATATATATACATATATACGTATACATATATATACATATATATTACACATATATATATATAAAAACACACATATATATATACACACATATATATACACAATATAATATACACACCATATATATATACACACACATATATATATATATATACATATATATATATATACATATGTATATAATACTATATATATATATACATATATACATATATATATATATATATATATTAAACTTTGCTCCAACAAGTCCGACTTGTTTATGAGCTACTGCAATAACAACAACAACAACAACAACAACAACAACAGCAGCAGCAGCAACACGATTATGCCAGCTTGAGAACAGAAACCTCCCACTGTTTTTATTTTATCAGCTTTTACTTGTTACCGGAAATATCTCCAGTTACTCCTAGAAAAACGTCCATGTATTGTTACTGTGGTACTCGGTGTTGGTTTAGATGTCATTCTTATTATTGTTTCGTGAGTGTTTTTTGCTAGTGTTAACGTTCTTCTTATTGCCAATATTCTTTTGAATATTTCCGTTCTTAGCAGTGATGTTGTTATCGTTGTTAATGTTCTTGTTAGTCTTACCGACCTCATAATTCGACATATTGATGTCATTATTTCCAACGTGTGTTCCTCTCTGTGTGATGTTTCGTTGTCTTTATAAGTATCGGCTCTTACTAGTTCTTCGTCCGCCATTTTTTTTCTAAAAAAATAAATGTGTATATATATATATATATATATATATAGTTGCCTTGTCGGCAAGCCTCATTTGAGATTAAAGTATCTTCCTGTTATGCAAGGAATTTCCCCTAAATATATCAGCTCACTCGCGTAACTAAATATGTTACTAATCCACTAAAACAATAGATAGTTACATCCAATGGAGGTATGAACCGTTAACTAAGGCTTAGATTATATTTACTCGGAATCTCTGTCGTTATAAACAGTTAGTAATAATAACATCTAAGACATCCAAAAGACCACACACCTGGTGAAGTGGAAGAAGCAATCACTAAAATCAAAGCCTTTTTATATTATCGAACCAGAAATGAATAAAAGTAATGTTCAATCGGTAGGGTTTGAACTCATAGCATAAAACGTTGTAACTAAATACTGCTAAGTGACTTATCCGACTCTGCCAATACGCCCGAACTTAAACAAG
Source organism: Octopus sinensis (assembly GCF_006345805.1). Lineage (NCBI taxonomy): Eukaryota > Metazoa > Mollusca > Cephalopoda > Octopoda > Octopodidae > Octopus > Octopus sinensis. The sequence continues at coordinate 6,919,648 of NC_043009.1, forward strand.
CAGGAATAATTATTTCTGCTATAGGTATATCGCCTGAAATTTTAAGGGTAGGTTTATCGGTTACATCGACCCCAGTGCTATATTGATACTTATTTTACCCATCCCCGAGAGGATAAAACGCTAAGTGGACCTAGTCAGAATTTGAACCCAGAACACAAAGACGAACGAAATGCCGTGAAGCATTTTATCCGGAGAGCTAACGTTCCTGCCACCACGCTGCCTTGCTTAACAAGCAGTAGTAGTAGATTAGGATTCAGATGCAAGGCCAGGAATTTTGAAGGGCGGTGTTAGTTTATACTATATACCTCAACTCATAACTGGTATTTCATTGAATCCTTTAGAGGGATTCAATACAAAGTGACCTTGAACGGTTATGATGTTTACCAACTTACCCAAAACGTAGCACAATTTAAAGGATAGGAAATAGCTATTTATGGAAATGAAATATCAATAACGTGCAAATATAAATTTAGCTTTGTAAAGGACTTGATGAAAACTAAATCTAATACTCAACCATTTCTTCCCTCTACAAATTTAAATATTGGTTTCAAATGTTGGCACAAGGCCAGCAGTTTTTGGAGAGTGGGCAAGTCGATTGCATTGGTTACAGTACTCAACTGGTACTTATTTTAACGACCTTGAAACGACGGAAGGGAAAGTCGGTCTCGGCAGAATTTGAACTCAGAACATAAGACAGACGAAATACCTATTTCTTTACTGCCCACAAGGGGTTAAACACAGAGGACAAACAAGGACAGACAAACGGATTAAGTCGATTATATCGACCCCAGTCGTAACTGGTACTTGTTTAATGGGCCCGAAGAAGCAAAGTCGACCTCGGTGGAATTTGAACTCAGAACGTAGCGGCAGACGAAATACCGCTAAGCATTTTTCCGGTGTGTTAACAATTCTGCTACTCTGCCGCCTCAATACAAACTAATTATAATTATAAAGGAACTTATTTAAGAATATATATACAAATGAAACTATGTAAGCTCTTCCTCTCGTTGTCCTTTTTAAGAAGCTCAAACCTCACACAGACTTTTACAAGAACCTCTCAGAGAGAACGAAGTGGAAACCGCGTATATATGTACGGGAGTGAATCTATTGGTTCATGAGGACACAGGATTGTAACTTTAGTTCTTGAGTAGCCGAAGACCACATAGGAGTGGCTCAGACTTTGGTTTTCACACGTTACATCCAGCTCATGAGGATTAGGTGTTAGTGAATGATTTCAATAATTTATATTATGACTTTTATAATTTGTATTCTTATCTTATGTGTATTGAATCATAAGATATATATATATATATATATATATATGCTGTTGAGGTTCTCATTTTGTTAAATGAATAAATAATCCAACATTATAATATCCGAAAGTTCCTCCTATTCTTTATTTTATTATATATATATATATATATATATTTCTCTCTCCCTCTTTCTCTCTGTATAATATATATATTATATATATATATATAGTGCGCGTGGGTTGTGCGTGTGTGTCTGTGTGTGTTTGTGTGTTGCTGTGCAGTAAGAAGATTGATTCCCAATAGCGTGGCTCCGAGGTCGGTGTCACGCCGAGGCCCCCTGGGCAAGTGTCTCCTACTATAGACTCGAGCCAAGCAAACCCTTGTGAGTGGAATCAGGTAGACGGAAACTGAAAGAAGTCCATCGTATACATGTGTGTCTGTGTATGTGTGCGCGCGCGTGCAGGCGTGTCTTTGTGTCTGTGTTTGTCTTTCACCACCACTTGACAACCGGTGTTTGGTAGGTTTATGTCCCCGTAACTTCGCAATTCTGCAATAGATACGATAGAATTAGTGCCAGGCTTTACAAAACGTAATAAGGTTGTTTCATTCGACTAAAAATTCTTCACGGCATTGTTCCAGCATGGCCACAGTCGAAAGAATGAAAGAAGTAAAAGATAAAAGATAAACGCCATTTATACAAGTAAGGCGGCGAGCTGGCAGAAACGTTAGAACGCCGGGCGAAATGCTTACAAGTATTTCGTCTGCCACTACGTTCTGAGTTCAAATTCCGCCGAGGTCCACTTTGCTTTTTATCCTTTCGGAGTCGATAAATTAAGTATTAGTTACGCACTGGGGTCGATGTAATCGACTTAATCCGTTTGTCTGTCCTTGTTTGTCCTCTCTGTGTTTAGCCCCTCGTGGGTAGTAAAGAAATAGGTATTTATACAAATTAGAGTCTTACAAAATCTCTAAGAGAAATGAAACCCGTAATTATACTGAGAAGTAATGTCTATTACCACTCAAACGCAACCTTTGTTGTAAGAACCGACGCTACTACGTTTCTTAACCCTAGGAGGACGCCTCCTCCAGCTGGCTATTCGATGCAATTCATCCGACATATATTGCAAGTGGGGAGGCGCAATGGCCTAGTGGTTAGGGCAGCGAACTCGCGGTTGTAGGATCGCGGTTTCGATTCCCAGACCGTTTAGTGGTCATCTTCGGTGGTGTATACACGCCTGCTAGACATTGCAGTAGCTCACTCCAATGTAGCACGTAATGTAGGTGAAAGAAGAGACACACGGTCACTGATATTGCAACAAGCAACTTAGCGTGTTAAGAAAATTCCTATAAGAGATAAAAGCAGTAACTCTTCTGAATCGTAATGGTTAGTGCTACTGAAACACGGCTGTTCCGTTGGAACCAAATTTACTGCTATTTTCAACCCGATCAAAAGCTATTTTCAACCCGATGAGGATGCAGATTGCATCGAATAAAGAGCAAGAGGTGGCGTCCACCTGGGGTTAAAAATAGCAGTAAAGCTGGTTCATAGGAAACAGCCATGTTTAACACACACACACACACACACACACACACACACACACTCATATAATACATATATATTTAGAAAGTAAATAATAAATGCGCCCTTTATAAAGCCTAACCAGGCTCATGGGCCCGGTTTCCTGGTTTCAACGGTGTACGTGTTCTCCAGCTGGATAGGATGCCAATCCATCGCAGTGTTACTCATTTTTGCCAGCTGAGTGAACTGGAGCAACGTGAAATGAAGTGTCTTGCTCAAGAACACAATGTATCGCCCGGTTCAGGAATCGAAACCACAATCCTACGATCATGATACTGACACCCCAAACACTCAGCCAGGCGCCTCCACGCATATCTAAAACATTATATAATATATATATATATATATATATCAATATATAAATATATATATATATGTAAATATATATATTCAATATATAATATATATATATGTTAAATATATATATATATATATATTCAATATATAATATATATATATGAAATAATATATATATTCAATATATAAATATATATATAGTAAATATATTATATTATATATATTCAATATATAAATGTATATATATATATGTAAATGTATATATATTATATATATATATATATATATATATATATATATATATATATAATGTAAAACATATATATATATATATTCAATATATAAATATATATAATATAATGTAA
>NC_043009.1:6928141-6933141 GCF_006345805.1 Octopus sinensis
CTACTACTACTACTACTACTACTACAAAGGGAGCGATCTGGCAGAATCGTTAGCTTCACAGCAGATCATCCGTCTGCACGTTCTGTCTTCAAATTTCGGCGAGATCAACTTTGCTTTACATCGATTCAGGAACGCTAGAATAAATACCTGTTGAGTACTGGGACTGATGTAATCAACTTACTTCTTAACCCGAGATTGCTGGCCTTGAGCGGAAATTCGAAACTGTTATTATTATTACTATTACTAAGGCCGCGAGCTGGCATAATCGTTAGCACCTCGGGTAAGATGCTGTGCTGCTTTCTGTATTTACATTCTGAGGGTACATTTCGTCGCGGTCGACTTTGCCTTTCATCTTTTCGCGGTCGATGAAATGAGTACCAGTCAAGTACTGGGGTCGATGTAGTCGACTAGCTCCTTCCCCGCAAAATTCCAGGCTCTGTGCCTATAATAGGAAGGATTATATTACATGGTCAGCAACTAGTAAGTTGATGAATTGCCAGAGTTATTAGCGTTTTGGATAGTATGTTAAGAGATGTTTCCTCCAATTCAAAGCGCCATGAGTTCAAACCCTTCCGAGATCAATTTTGCTTTTCTTCCTTTCGGGGTCGATAAAAGTCTATTGATCGAGATCGGTGAGTCCTGGCGGTAACGCTTACCGCATCACTGATGGCGGGCTCTTTCGGCTCAAGTTGACAAGCATAGGTATTCTCGTGAGGAGAAATTGTCAGGAAGGGATGGCTGTGTGGTAAGAAGTTCCCCGCTCCCCAATCATAGGGTTCCAGGTTCAGTTCCTCTGTGTTCAGGAGGCGTCTTCTTTTATAAACTCGGACCGACCAATTACTTCTGAGTCGATTTAGTAGACAGAATCTGAAGGAAGCCCATCAAGTATTCTTGGAGGAAAACTCTTCAAAGCGGTGCCCCAGCATGGCCACTGTCTAGACTGAAAGAAGTAGAAGATGCCAGACTTCGTCAAAGAAACATGCACCGGACTGTGCATACTCGAGTTGATACAGGATCAATCTTGACCACGAAAGGCTCTATCTTCATTTATGGATACATAGCCTTCGATGCTGGTGTGTTTACGTAGCCGTCACTTAGCGCTTCGACAAAAGAAACCGATAGAATAAGTACTGGGCTTACAAAGAATAAGTTCCGGGGTCGATTTGCTCGACTAAAGGCGGTGCTCCAGCATGGCCGCAGTCAAATGACTAAAAGAAGTAAAAGAGAGAAAAAATACATATATACATAAACATACATTTATATACATCTACATATACTTATATTTACATACACACATACATATATACATATATATATATATATACATACATATATACATACACATATATATATACATACATATATACATACACATATATATATATACATACATATATATGTATACATACACATATATAGATACATATATATATATATATAGAGAGAGAGAGAGAGAGAGATACGTATATATATATATAGACACACACATATATGTATATAGTTATATATATATACATACATATTCCTATATATACATATATATATATATATACACACATGAACACACACACAAATACGTATGCATGTATACATAAAAGCGTATCTTCCATGTGTTTATGATATTTTGCAGACTAGAACTCAATCAATGTCTATGACGAAACTGTCTGGTTTTTTTCCTCTTGACAAATCAGCGACTGCGAGATATTTTCTGCATGCAAAAACAGACGAAGACACGAATTCGACAGAAACATGGAAAGCGTCAATTAAATATATCCATGTGTCTTAACAAAGTGAAGATTATTGTTAAGTTTTCATTTTTTTTAAATTTTATTTTGCCTATTATTCCAATTTCATAAACAACCAGAACTTATTCTGCCAAAATTAGAGTGGGTGTCTGTGATAGAGGAGCGTGCCCCATCATGGATGACAGTTCGGGTAAATTTAGAGAGAATGCCAGGGAAGACAAGACGTATTACAACGATTGTGTAAGAGTTATGAATTAAGTACATAAAATCCAGAAACACAATACATAATGTATGTATATATATATATATATATATAATATATAGATATATATATATATATATATATACATGCGTACTATTACATAAATATATATATATGTATACATACATACAATTATATATATATATATAGGAGAGAGATATATACAGAGAGAGACAGAGAGAGAGGGTGAGAGAGAGAGAGACAGACAGAGAGATAGACAGTAAGACAGACAGATATAGATAGAGACAGACAGATAGATAGATAGATAGATAGATAGATAGATAGATAGATAGATAGATAGATACATAGATAGGAAGACAGACAGATAGACAGACAAATAGAAAGATAGACAAATAGACAGACAGAGAAGCAGACAGACAGACAGACAGACAAAAAGACATACAGATAGATAGATAGATAGATAGATAGATAGATAGATAGATAGATAGATAGATAGATAGATAGATAGATAGATAGATTGATAGAATTATTGCTGCGTATTGTGTCTCTCATAAACAAATAAGTAAATAAGTTCCTGTTAACGTATTTTATGCGAGGAATTGCGAATGAAATGATTTGTAGCAAAATGTGTGCCTCAATTGCTCAGGGAAGATCAAATGCAGTCACGACTGAATGCGTGTCGTGAACTGAAAGAACAGTTGGAAATTCTTCCAAACCATTTTTCGAAGGACGTCACTGGTGATAAATGCTGCTGCAACGGCTACGACCCGAAACCGAAACGACAACCAACTTAATGGAAGCATTCAATGTCACCATGCAAAGAAGCGCGTCAAGTGAAGTCCAATACCAAGATGATGCTGGTTTGTTTGATCGAAACGAAATGAATTGTCCACATGGAATTTGTTCCTCCTGGTCAAACTGTTAACCAGACATTTCCTTTGGCATTTCTGAATCGTTTGCGAGACACGGTGAACGGTGAGTCGAAGACTCCCCGACCTGAGACACAGTAGGACGTGGTGGTTTTATCAGGACAATGCGCCAGCGCAAACGCCCTTCAGTGTGAGACAGATTTTGACCAAAACTGGCATGATCCCGCTCACCCTCCCTCCCAGTTTAGCCAATCTTGGTCCCTGCAACTTTTTTCGTTCTCTCGAATGAAAAATGTCCTTAACGGAAAACGCTTTGCAGATGTGGAAGAGGCGAAAAAGAAAAACTAGGAAGGCGTTAAAAGGCATCTCTTCGCAAGAGTTCCAGAACTGCTTCGAACAGTATATGTATCTATATATATATATCATTCGCCATGATAGATCGCTAGCCACTACTACACATTCTTTATTTCCTCTCCTTCTTTCCTTCTGTGTTCCTTTCTGTGGAAGAGCGTCGGCTCGAAACGTTAAAAACTTTTCACTTCCTCAGCGTTAAACTAATACATCTGTTTGTTGTCTACACCACCCACCTTTTGTGAATTCTCCCTATATATATATATATTAGATACAAGTATCTATATTTGTGAGAGCGAAACTATACACATCTCTCTTCTTTTCACACACGCGCGCGTGTGCTTGCGCACACACCCGTTTTAAAAATCGAACCGAGACTTTCTGGTATTGAATCTGTAAATGTATGTTGACTTTAGGTGGATGATGTGGGTATTTTATGTAATGCGAATCGGTTTAACATTGAAATGTTTCTAAATGTCTTTGACTAGTATAAAACCGCCCGCGAAAAGCTTAAATTCACATCTTTGTGTATATACCAAGTTGTTTCACCAAGACTGGTATTCATCATTTCTTGAAGACTCCAGTTATGAGGTTGAGCTCACTGTTCAGAATCGTAAGCCAATAGTCTCTGCACAACAACCGTATTAACACCGTTAAATACGCTCTTTACTTCTTGAAACAGAATCGGCTTCTATAATTTTCACAGCTCATTCCTGGATGATCATCTGGTAGTCATCAAAGCTATCTCTTTCATTTTCTTTAAGCCAGTAAGCAACTTTGTTCTTAACGAGGGCTCTCATGGCATGCAAGTCGTTTTCCGATAATTTCGTTGTATCATTCATCCGGTATATGCAGATTTTGCGAGAATATTTTGCCTTTCTGGCAGGATAATATTCAAATCCTCTACTTCAGAGCTTCTTTTCATCTCTGATATTTTTAAACGACATGAGCATAAAGCAGTGTTTTCGCAAGAGTTCAAATTCCTACAACGTTTACTTGTTCTACAAACAATGCGAAAATCAGTTCTAATAACGTTAATGAATCTTAATTTCGATGATATTTTCAAACTGCTACAAATATCCTTCAATATGATGAATCCTGTTTTCTAGCCAAGGTATTTAAATTTGATACGGATGGTGTATCTAGAGATTACATTTTCTGTTTTGGGGTGGATTTTATGTTTTGTTATTGATTGTGTATACAACTTTACTTGTTTCAGTTATTAGACTGCGGCCTTGCTGGGGCACAGCTTTTAGTAGAAATTGTTAGCCGAATGAATCATCCCCTGTGCTTTGTTTTAAGCCTGGTACCGATATCAATAGCTTTTGCCAAATCAATAAGTGACGGGGCCGTAAACACGCCATAACCGGTTGTTAAGCGGTGGTGAGAGACAGACAGACAGACACACACATATGTATGTATGTACATATATGTATGCGACGAGATTCTTTCTGGTTCCATCTACCAAATGCACTCACAGGGCTTTGGTTGGCCCGAGGCTACAAAAGAAGAGTGCTCAAGGTGCCACGTAGTGGAACTGAACCCGAAACCATGTGACCGGAAAGCAAGCTTATTATCACACAGCCATAACGGCGCCTTTACAAACAAACAATAAATCTCTTTTCCATCAAAGCAAAGTTTCACTACAAACCACCATGAACAAAACATACAGAAATAGGTTGTTTTGTCTTACATATAAAAGGTACTTATAAGTGACATTACTTCATATAAATTCCTTGAAATGTCTGCAAATATAAATAGGTTTTCGTAGGATTATACTGAAAATAAATCCGAGGTTGTTTTGCCAAGGAA
>NC_043009.1:6938141-6950641 GCF_006345805.1 Octopus sinensis
GATCAAAGTGTACAGCCTTCCTAATCTTGCGCGTTTTTAAACATTACTTGTATCTAAATTCTATAGCCTATAGGCGAAAAAAGACTGCTGCAGCGTGGTCTTTCTATGATAAAGCTTCAGCTGACCATAATGGTAAGGCAAGGTGGCAGCAGCTTAGTTTCTGAATTTCTTGTGCAGTGTGAGGCTCAATGCGAGGACAATGGTTGATTTTGGTTCGTATTGTCTCCATTGGTTTTCTTCCTAAGAAATCGATAGTCGGAAGCAGTGTGGGAGTTGATATATGTAAAAGCGACAGTGAATGAAGGAGACACGGAGAAAGTGTGTAAGAGAGATACGCAGAGAAAAGCGAGCGAGAGAGAGAGGGGGGAGGAAGAGTGAGGTGGAATAATAGGAGAATACAGATAGACTGGGAAATAACTGTCGGATGGAGGAGAGTAGGACGAGGAGGAGGGAAGGAGAGGAGATGAAGGAAAGGACTATGAGAACGAAAGAGAGAAACGTGATGTGAGAGTTGATGTGAACGGTAAGAAAATTAACCTAACAAAAGGAAGGTCGGAGAATAAAAGAGAGCTTCAGGATATATCCATGTAGTATATATATATATATATACTTATATATATAATATATATTATATTCATATATATAATATATATTATATATATATTCATATATATTATATTATTATATATTCAATATATATATATATATGTTATATATATATATATATTATATATATAATATATATATATATATATATATATATATATATATATATGATAATATATATATATATTATATATATATATATATATATATATATATATATATATGGCGCGCACACAGATATATGTATTGATGCATGCACACATGATGTATCTATGTGTATGTGCGAGTCTATGGTTATGTTCAAGAATATGTTTTGGAATCTACCTAATGTCGTACACTTACTTAGATACATAGATGCATACTTATATGTGTGAATGTGGGTGAGTGTGTGTGTGTGTGTGTGTGTGTGTGTGTGTGCGTATGTGTGTGTGTGTGTGATTATGCATGGATTTTTATGCTTTTGTGCCTGCGTAATCTGTTTACGTTGAAACGACGGAATGGTGGAGAAAAAGAAGACGACAGGTGATGAAGAGCGCACACGATAACAATGAAAAGGTAGAGAGAATTGGGCGACATACATACACACACACAAACATACACATAAGCAGATATGAAGGCAGAGAGAAAGACACAGAGACATAATCAAAATGACAGACTGAGAGAGTGTATGGAAGAGAGAAGTGGAATGCAATCGAGGTTATTTCCTGTATAACTTGCCTAATCAAGTGAGTTCAACTGGGGAGTGTTGTGTAATGATAACAACTGAGTGTGAGTGAAATATAGATATAAAGATAGCGTGTGAGTGAAAATAATAATGACGCAATAATATTTCACTCTCTTCTGAACGGGACAAGGTGACATTGGGATTGTTTCTTCCAAAGAATTATTTATCATTATGAAACGGAAGTGAGATTGATGCCATAATGCCTCCATTTTGCGTTCAGTCTCAGTACAGCGTTATCTTACATCTCAGATAAAGGAAATCTCCAGTTATATAGTTATTCTATTTGATACAGGTTTGCGTATGGGTTGCCCTAAACTACATTAGGATGTTGTCTACCCACCCTAATGCTATCTTATGGAATCCATTTTTGGATTTATTTTGATGTTACATTTTGATGCTCTATACAGTTATATTTTATTGTTGTTATCTATAGAATAATGTGTCTTTAGTGATAATGTTAATCTCACACGTTTCCACTATTTCTTGTTTGTTTATTTCCTTTGTATTTCGTTTTTAGACCCTTATGGCCAACAATATACGTTGTTCGCCTCTTCATCATCACCGTCAAGATCTCATCGACAGCATCATCTCATCATCACCACTATCTCATCATCATCATCATCATCATCATCTCAGTTAATGTGACGTTATTTTCTCTCTAAACTTTCACACCCTTCGCTACATATTAGATATCCCTGCCCTTAATATATTTTTCTATGACCCAGAAATAGTCAGGAACAGGCACATAACATATACCAAATAGTCCAAATTTTCGATTCAACAACGAACCTTGTCCTGAGGAATGCTTAACGACAACTTAATGGAATTATTACAGATTTTTTTAACATTACTGCATTCTACTTTGAGCAAGACAAAATCTTGAATACTCTATAAGCTCACTAGAAGTATCATGATGAAGTAGATCGTTGCGAAAATGACATTTTCATAAATTATTAACAATAGCTCAGGATTGAGAACTCATAAAATATTGGAATCAAGTTCGAATGGAAAAATTAAAGTTTTATTTCAAAGTGCCAGAGAGAATCCTAGCCGAAATCCTGTCTGTTAAGCATCAAGAGTGGCTCCTCTTTTGGAAATGATTTCTTCGACCCTCTTTCTGACTGTAGCACAAGCATTCTTAATGAGTTCATCAATGACCTCCTCCCGCGTCCTACGAATGGAGTTTTTGAGGGCTTACAGGTTACTTTGGATCTTTTTACAAGCTTTTTCTGACCACTTTTTTCGAGATGTTGACTTCAGGTGATGAAGGGGCCAACTGTCCTTATCCGAACACCAGTTCGCAAACTCATCCTTCGGAGATTTTTTAGTCACTGACATTGAATTCCATCTTGCTGGCATGTAAACCCGAAGTCCTTCCGATTTGGGAGGCATTTCTCTCGTCTCTTGCCTCAGGATATTCAGGATATTCAGGATATTCAGAAAGAACATCTTTCAAAACCTGAACATAAGAAACTCCTCAGTCTTTCATCCTTCTCAAACATAATCACTGGCACCTTCTTGCCATCCGTGTGTGCGTGTGTGTTAACTGTCGGAGAAAATAGTTCTCAATTTGAAAACAGAGACTACAATCATTTTATATTATATTCGAGTCCGGCTCTGGCTACTCTGTGTTTCACCTGTTGCCACAGAAAACCTTCAGGCAAGTTATGATTCTCTCATACACAGACTCTCTGTGTGTACCTGCATGTGTGTGCGTGTGTGTGAAGGCGGGTGTTATATGTTCGTGTTCTCTTCAGTCACAAATGTCTCTTAAAGAAGATAATGAAAATGAATATTGATTATTTATGAAATCCATAAACACGCCTTTTCGAAAATTATATTTATTCTCGATATTTCGATCAAATAGTCCCTATTCACTAAATCAAAGAACTGAAGGAACATCGCAAGTGATAAAATGTTTGAGGCACGTGTGCAAACCGTACTATCGTGGGAGAACTGAAATCTGCCGGTCATATTCTGACATTGCCCATCTCTGTCAGCTGTGACATGTCTTTGATGCAAATCTTTGTACGGTTCCTTACCATTCTGTGAATCAAATAGTTTTTCTGGCATCACTAGTGGCAACAGACGTATAGGAATCGATCAATAATATTCTGTATTACTGTGTGGTCGGGTTAACATCTCGGAACTTAGCCCAAATAACACATTTATCTTTCTCGATATGAGTTTAGTACGTATTATTTTATACGTACGAAAGGCGGCGAGCTGGCAGAAACGTTAGCACGCCGGGCGAAATGCTTTGCGGTATTTCGTCCGCCACTGCGTTCCGAGTTCAAATTCAGCCGCGGTTGACTTTGCCTTTCATCCTTTCGGGCTCGATAAATTAAGTACCAGTTACGCACTGGGGACGATATAATCGACTTAATCCGTTTGTCTGTCCTTGTTTGTCTGCTCTCTGTTTAGCCCCTTGTGGGTAGTAAAGAAACATATTATTTTATACGTACGACATTGTGCGTATATAATAAGTCAGTATTATCTTGCCTTTTTTTCCAAAATGTTATCAAAGCATTATATAAGAGATTATGAGCATAGATGTATTTGCATTAACTAAGCAATACTTTTTGAAAATATTTATTTTTGGAAAATGTACTAAGCTCGCATCCCAACCACATGAATCCAGATTGAGGTCCACTGTGCAGTACCTTGAGAAAATGACTTCTACTACAGACCGCGACCTACCAAATTCTTATGGGTCGCTGTCATAGACGAAAACTGGAGGAAGTCCGCCTTGCCTTAATAATGATAATAATTATAAATTTTTGTCACAAGGGCAGCTTCGGGGAGGTGGGGCTGAGTCGATTACATTGACCCCGGTTCCTCCAGTTTTTGTCTTCCTATATATATACATATATATATGTATGTGTGTGTGTGTGTGTGTGTGTGTGTGTGAGTGTGTGTGTGTGTGCGTTGTGTGCTTGTCCCCAATCGTCGCTTGATAACCGGTGCTGTATTGTTTACGACCCCTGTCTAAGTGACCAATAAAATATATACCTATTTTTTACTGCCCACAAGGGGCTAAACACAGAGGGAACAAACAAGGACAGACAAACGGATTAAGTCGGTTACATCGAGCCCAGTGCGTAACAGGTAATTAATTTATGGACCCCGAAAGGATGAAAGGCAAAGTCAACCTCGGCGGAATGTGAACTCAGATCGTAACGGCAGACGAAATATGGCTACGCATTTCGCCCGGCGTGCTAACGTTTCTGCCAGCTCGCTACCTTATAGAATATATATTATAGAATATATACCAGGCATAATAAAATAAATGCTGAAGTCCATTTGTTTGATTAAAACTCGCCAAGGTGGTGCTCTAGCGAGGCTGCAAACCAACGACCGAAAGCAAGTTGAAAATAATCCCCCAAATAAATAGACATAGGAAATTCTGGATCTTTTCGGTTTGAACGGCAGTTTTTTCTAGCGGTGTCATACGAAATTGTCACCCATAATTATGACCCTAGAATCGATCTATAGCATTTCAATCTCTTTTAGGGTTAGGGTTAGTTAGGATTAGGGTCAGGGTTAGGGTATCTTTTTTTTCTTCACAAATGTAAATAAACCCAATCTGTTTCTTAAACGCGGGACATATTCATGCGGCACAGAATGCTATTTTACCCAATAGACGTCACTGATTGGTTGAAATTTCAGAAATTGAAGAAAAAAAAAGCAACAAATATCTTACAAACTATAGAATTTTCTCAATAAATCCAAGAGAAAAAAGATGTTTTATAAACACATTCTACCAGTAAACGAAGTTTAAAATTTGTTAGTTACCTAGAAATTATGTTAAAAACTGCCGTTCAAACCGAAAAGATCCGAAATTCCTTCATAAATGTTTCTTCAATAGTTTAGCACAATATTGCAATTGATGTGTAACCTAGCATACTGCTATATGTTCGCAAATAACTCGTTTTTATTCTCCTCTTCCGTTATATTTTGACATGCGCACTGCATTTTTATTCTTCGATTCCGTTTTACGAATTCAGTGTGCACATGCGCATTGCTCATTCTTTGTTTGCGCTTCCTGATCAAAACCGTTTACAGATCACAACCGGCTCGCGAAATATGTTCGCGAGGAGCGTGTGAAGTATTTACAGTAGAAATGTAAGAAATAACAAATGGCCCTCAACGGAATAGCCAGCTCATGAGACTAACGTACCTATTTCTTTATTACCCACAGGGGGCTAAACATAGAGGGGACAAACAAGGACATACATAGTTATTAAGTCGATTACATCGACCCCAGTGTGTAACTGGTACTTAAATTATCGACCCCGAAAGGATGAAAGGTAAAGTCGACCTCGGTGGAATTTGAACTCACAACGCAACGGCAGACGAAATACCGCCAAGCATTTCACCCGGCAGGCATGCTAACGATTCTGCCAGCTCGCCACCTTCATGGGACTAACGTACCAGTAGCTGAACACTCCATGGAACTAAAGTGCAAGTAAGCTGAGTACTTCACATACACGCGTACCCTTAAATAGTTCTTAGTGATAATCAGCGTGAACCAGATTTTGAAAGGGCTCTGATATACAGGTACAAGTTATTTTTGTCAGCTGAGTGGACTGGGTTAATGTGAAATAAAGTGTCTTGCTCAAGGAACTAACGCTGTGCCGGGAATCGCGCACACGATCTTACGAGTCGAATACCCTTAACCACTATTATTTGTTTATATTAGTCATCAACATTAAGGCAACGAGCTGGCAGAAACGTTAGCACTCAGGACGAAATGCTTAGCGGTATTTCGTCTGTCGTTACGTTCTGAGTTCAAATTCCGCCGAGGTCGAGTTTGCCTTTCATCCTTTCAGGGTCGATTAAATAAGTAGCAGATACGCAATGCGGTAATGTGTTTATCTGTCCTTGTTTGTCCCCTCTGTGTGTAGCCTCTTGTGGGCAGTGAATATATAAGAGACGTTAGCATCTGAACGAAGTGCTTAGCGGTATTTTGCCCGTTGCTACGTTCTGAGTTCATATCCGCCGAGGTCGACTTTTCCTTTCATCTTTTCGGGGGTCGATATATTAAGTACCAGTTGCGTACTGGAGTCGATCAAAAGACTGACCCCCTTCACAAAATTTCAGGCCTTGTGCCCATAGTAGAAAGGGTTATATAATTCCAAAGTTCATAGCGAAGTTTTAAGAATAAAAATGATAGCAGCAATTTATAAATAAAGAAAATACTTTTAATCTTCAAGTTGAGATGAAGAAGTAAACACATAAAGACGGAGGTTCTAAATACTTCGGTGTTATTATTATTACTATTATTATTTAGGTCACTGCTTGGAATCGAACTTGGAATCTTGGGGTGAGTAGCCCGCTCTCTTAACCACTACGCCACGGGCATATGGAGTATTGGTTATGAACGCGAGCTACTAAACCCAATATTCCGAGTTAGATTGTTTGCAGTGACTAGAATAATAATAATAATTCTAAATACTTATCTTGAGAATTTCGAGAATCACTCGGTAGACAAAGTTTATAAACTGTAAAAGTTGTTGCACCAGCATGACCGCAGTCCAATGACTGGAACGAATGATGAAGTAGGGTATAAGCGTATAATATCCGCTTTTATTTGAGATGCGATGAATAAAATATAATTATATATTACAGAAATAAACCACATGGTGAGATATGTGTCTCAACAATACCCAAATAAAGATTGACAGTATGGCATGGAAAATACACAAGAATGCATGAAATAGATGTCAAATAATTTTATGAAGACAGAATATTGAAAGTCACGCTGAAGGGTCAAATGCCTAACTTGACGATTTTCATTATATGTATTTTATTATAAATTTTTCAGCGTATATTTTATGAGCATGACAAAAATCAATAAGCAAAAAAATTAATAATAAATTTCAATGAAACGAAATGCCTCAGAACCCAAACCTATTCGAACATGTGATCAATTCCCTGAGTTCTTTTACACACATTGGAACATCGGAAGAAATTTTCATTTACATAAGTGAACAATTTTAGAGCTATTGTTATAAGAAAATTATTAGTTTGGTTCTAGACTAAATCAAAATGCAACAATAAACGTATTTACATACAGGAATTGTTATTGGGAAATATAAATAATTGAACACTCACACACACTATATATATATATATATATATATATATATATATATATGAAATACAAAGCAGGTCTCTTAATTGCTCGGCACGTGCAAACCTTGAATAAACTGGAAAGAGGAAGAAATCTATACGAGAAAAATTATGATAATAAAAACCATAGAGTGAATATAAAACATCCGGTCTTCTTAGCATTTGTACAGTTGTACAAGACATTTTTTAAAAGGAAGAGAAAAATAGAAAAGAGATAAAAAATGGTGAAAATATAAAGAACAAGGTTTAAAAGTATAAAAAAAAATAACCAAAAAATCGGAGAATAGCAAAACAAAAATATTACGCGAGGAAAACGAGCAAACACACTTGGGAAATATGAAATAAACACAGTCTGTCATTGATCAGTATTGCACGGATATATATATGTATGTATATGTGTTGTGTATGCGTATAGACCCAAAATCATTTTAAAGGAAGCCTCGTAGTTATTGGGTGACAAATGTATGTCAATGTTGTCAGAAGACAACTCCAAGACAGTGGGTCATTTTGATTACAGTGTCCGGTTAATTTGGAATTGCATAAAGCAAAGGGGCAGGGAAGAATCAGAGAAAGAACCACCAACAGAAATAGCGAGAAAAGAGAGAGAGATAGGTGGGATTCAGAATTACAAATAGAGAAACTGCGTGTGTATTTATGTGAATATGTGTATGATGGGGTGGGGAAAATATATAATGGAAGAATGAAAAGAATCCTGCTAAATTCATTCTGAAAATTTTGACGGTTGATAGAATGATGTGACATGATTCTGATTTGTTGTTGTGCAGTTTCTCTTGTAAACTAATTGCTTCTCATATTGAGAAATAGTTTAGTTTACGAGGGAGTCTCAGACCAGCGGGTTACTGTAATTAGAGATGTGAATCTTTGAATATTCATAGTCCATACGTAAGGTCATGATTTCAATTCCCGGTGACGCGTTGAGTCCTTGAGCAAGATAATTTATTTCACCTTGCTCCAGTCCACTCAGCTGGGAAAAATTAGTTGTACCTGCATTTCAAAGGGCCAACCTTGTTACACTATATGTCACGCTGAATCTCCCTGAGTACTACGTTAAGGGTAAACGTGTCTGTGGAGTGCTCAGCCACTTGCACATTAATTTCACGAGCAGGCTGTTCCGTTGATCGGATCACCCGGAACTCTCGTCGTCGTAACCGTCGGAGTACCACGACTGAACATCCATTTGATTACATTCGGTTAAGTGTTTTTATTCTATGATCTCTTGTTATATTAGGAGAGCAAATATATCTCATGTTTTACATTATTATGTCGATCCTAAATGAGTATTCTTTTCCGTTAGTTTTAGCTAATAATCGCTACACTTCACAAGCATTCCATAAAACAAGCAATGTTCCATTAAGCATTTGCCTGGCCAAAGCCTCATTTATAAGTTTGGCTTAATCGTCCATGATTATTTTCAGACCTTTAGATAGATCCTCTTTTCTTACATTCCATGTTGCTAATCATTTATGTAATAGGTAGAACAGATAATTTACTGCTACATGGAGTGCAAACACATGTCCTCAGACCAGAGGAAACATATAAAATACATGTGTATATTTAACTTACCATGTATGTCTTGATGTAATGTGTGTCCCTTTTGGTTTAGCCATTACGATACATCATTATATTACTACATGAAATACGAATAAATTCAAAGTTCCTCTAGCTATTTGCTAAGATGCTACACACAAGAAGGGATTTTCATTTTATGTGCTAGAAACATTTACACACACACACAAACACATATTTATATATATATATATATATATACACGTGATTGGCAATGTACATATGGTATTCTCGAGTGTGAATACTTATTTCACAGTCTCGTTAATTTGGTATTCTATTTTATTCATATGTGACGTAATTAGGCTCTTCAAAGGCTAGGATAGTGGTGTCTAGCTATTAGAAATTCTGTGGAATATATATATATATACGTATGTATTTAGACGACTTATGCTCGTACACACTCTCTGACACACAGTGTAGAGTATATTGCAATAGGTCTTCCGTGTGCGTCTTGTGCAATGAATCTGCGTTTCCCGGCGGTTCCATGTGCATAGTCACCAAAGACTCACCGCGAATATTATAACTGGTATTTCCTTTATAATGGATTTGGTGGTTCCATATCGGTTACCTTCGATGAGCATAAGTCTCTTTAATCAGTTTGTTACCTAACACTCCGGGGTAAACATAGCGCGGAACAGATTGGTAAAATCAGCTCTGAGGGAGATATATTATATTGAATAATGTACATTTCGTATATCTATCTATCTATCTATCTATCTATCTATATATATATATACATGAAACTTGACCGGTTTCACTGTTTTAGGAAAAGATTTTCAAAAGTAAAATGTAAAGCTTTGTATAAGTTTTGTTGTGTTAAGTACTGGTTCTCACAAAAGTATTAAAATCCTTATATACATTCTTTGATAATAATAATAATAAAATGTTAAATACAGCTTACAAGAAAGTATTTAAGAAAATATTCAACAGAAATTATTAGGAGTACAATAAAAATCATCTTTGTTTGTTAGTATATATATATACACACAAAGGAGATATATTTAAGAATTTACAAGGAATTTGAGAGGAACCAACCTGTCTATGCCCGAAGACAAGTTGAGTGCTCTAACCGTATTACCTAAAATCTGTCCATGCAGAGGCGTAGTGTACTGCTACGAATACATGCTACAAATTCCTGTTGACAGTATTATATCGAAATTGAAACAGATTTGGATACATTACAAACAGAATATGATGAACAAACGGATCGATCTAGTTTGTTTTTATTATGTTGTTTAAAATTTTTTAAATCTTCATAAAACTAAATTTTCATTATAGACATTTCTCTGTTATGTTAGATAACCTGTTTTATTTCTTATTTTCTTATTAATAATAATAAAGTATTAAAACAACTAATCTCTAGAGTGAATTGTAAAATAGTTATTAAAAAGCAAGAGATATGAGTTTACAGAAGTGATATTCAAATGGATGAATGTTCAATACCAATGTAGCTAAATTTTATTTCGGAAAATAATTAAAATAACATATTTAATCACACCGTATAGATGACTGTTTTTTCTTATGGAACTAATAGCAATACAAATCTTTCTACTATCGACAGAGGGCGTGAAACCATTGTGGGGGAGGTTAATCATTTACATTGATCCTCAGATTTCAGTTAGTATTTATTATCTCGACTCCGAAAGTATGAAAGACCAGATCAACCTCTGCGAAATTTGATCTCAGAACGTAACGCTAAGCATTTTGTCCGGAGTGCTGGTGATTCCACCAGCGAACCAAAGATTCCACTAGCTACATCAATGCCAGATTTGGTGATGCTAGCGCACAGTTTCAAATGTTGACATCAAGCCAGTAATTTGGAGGGGTGGGGTAAAGTCGACCCATCGACCCGGTGTTCTACTGCTACTTAGTTTAGCGACCCCAAAAGAATGAAAGTGAAGTTTACTTCAGCCGAATATAAACTCGGAACATAAAGACTGATGACAATGTATTTTCCCCGGCTCGTTAATGTTTCTGCCACCTCGCCATCTTTATAACAAGAATAATGATTTCAAATAGAGCAAGACCAACATTTTGTTGGAGGACGTAAGTTCATTACATCAAGCCAAGTATTCAACCGGTACTTCCTTCCTCGACACCCAAAGGATGAATAACAAATTCAGCCTTGGCGGAATTCGAACTCAGAGCAAGGAGATAGAAGAAATGCCGCTAAGCATTCTGTGCAGCGTGCTAACGATTCTGCCAGCTGACTACCTTAATACTCCTTTCTAATATAGACACAAGGCTTGAAATTTGAGGTTAGTCGATTATTCAACTGGTACTTAATGTATCGACCTTAGAAAGGATGAAAGACAAAGTGAACCTCCGCGGATTTTGAACTCAGGAAACTGAGGATATAAGGTCGGACGAAAAGTTTGCTAAGCGTTTTGCTCTGCGTAGAATCTTTTCTACTCTAGGCACAATGCCCGAAATTTTTGAGTAGGGGAGCTAGTAGATTAGATCGACTCCCGTATGTAATTGGTACTTAATTTATCGACCCCGAAAGGATGAAAGGCAAAGTCGACCTCGGCAGAATTTGAACTCAGAAGGTACTGCTAAGCATTTCGCCCGGCGTTCTAACATTTCTGCCAACTCACCGTCTTAATAATAAAGATAATAATGGCATCATTACTTATCACTTAGTGTATTGTCATACGATTAAAACCCGAAATAATAAGGAAAATATATAGTCTATCGAATGGATTATCTTTTATTGTTTATTTCTTTCAGATACTGCACAACGACCATGCTGCGGCACCGCCTTGAAAGAGATTTAGCCGAAAAAATCCACATCAGTACTGATATTTTAAGACTAGTATTCATTCTTAGATTTTTGCTGGATGGCTATCTTAATGGGAAGTAAACAGACCAACACCGTGTATCATGTGGTGCGACAGGGACATACGCATCCACATGGTTAAACACACAAATATATATATTACTTTGTTTTTTGATTTGGTTTTCAAGATTCTTTGTGTGAATTCGTGTTTTGAAGCATATTTTGTTGTGTCTGGGGAGAGTCATTCTTTTTTAGTGCCTTATTTAATACACTCACCGGTAACGTTTCCTCTCATTTACTTATTTATATTTCTTAAAATTTTCATTGCGTCTTGCAACCTTTTCAATAATCGTTGACTCTGTTCGCTATAACGAGTGGAAAATGAGTGGAAACTTTACCAGTGAGTGTGTTAAATAATGAGGCACTAAAAAAGAATGACTCTCCAGATACAAAGCACTACATATAGATATACATACCTCCATATATTTACACATATACATATCTGTGTGTATGTGTATGAAATTTACTTTAGTTAAAATATGCTTGTAAGATAAGTCATCTTTTGGAGGCGAATTCACTGCAATTACTCTGGAGAAAAATTCTTTGTTATAGTAAAAGGTGTAAATGTAAAAACTCCAAATCTGCAATGTCCTTCTCACTACTGGATTG
>NC_043009.1:6960641-6985641 GCF_006345805.1 Octopus sinensis
AACTCAAATACATATGTATGCATATATATATATATATATATATATATATATATATATATATATATATATATATATAAACGGCAGTTTGTCTGTGCGTGTTTCTGTGTGTCTGTTTGGTTGTACCCTCACCCTGGCCACGGCTTTCAACCGATTCTGATGAAACTTGACACACACATAGCCCAATGTCATAATTCAAAACTAACGTAGCGAAAATTTTGAAAAGTTCCCCCAGTTCTGAAAAAATCGATAAATTCGATATGGGGTCGAGAATCAGAAACACAAACCGCAAACTGTCTAGGCGACGCAACTCCACCTTTTTTCACTCTCAAAAAAAATTTACCATAATTTTTTTCCATTTTTTGGCTATTTTTTGGCTATAACTCTCTAAAAATGCTTTATAGTTATTTCCCTTACAAACCTGAGCAACGCCGGGCGATACTGCTAGTATATATATATATATATATATTAGAAGAAATAAGTTACTCAGAAATCTGGCTGGTTTTATATTTACAGATTTTTATTAATATGTCAAATGTTTTTTTATGAATCATATATTAGCGTTTGCAACCGCAATATATGATTTATAGAAACATATGAGTAATAAAAATCTGTAACTGTAAAACCATCCAGATTTCTGAGTACCCTATTTCTTCTAATATATAATACATGTACATCACCTCCAAAATCTTCTAATACACACACACACACACACACACACACACACACACATATATATATATATATACAAACATATAGTTTATTGTTCTGATCAACATTTAATGCTCACCCTATTAAGATAGGAGCTATTAATAGTTTCTTGGCACGATGAGACATGGCTTACCGTAGTGTTTATAACGTTATTTGTGTCTCCAAACAAAGTTTAAGATATGTGCACATGCTTGCTTCTAGCCGGGTGTCCTCGTGACAAGAAACTATTACAAACACTTATCTATCTATTTATCCCCCTTTCCCATCCTCTCTCTCTCTCTCTTTCTCTCCCACATTTTAAGTCCCCCAAAACAATACATCGATAACATCCTTTGACTTCTTCTTCTTCTTCTTCCTCTACTACTTCCGTTCCTTCTTCTCTTTCGCCTTCTTCTGTTCGTTTTCCCATCTCCCCTTCCCTTCTTCCCACCTATTATTATAAATATCCACCCTGTTGATTTCAACCCCCACATAATTTCTTCCACACAGACCCATCCCGCAAACACACTTTTAATTTCTGTCCTTTTTATTTCCTCCTAAAACTTTCATAAAAAGAGTGCTTGATCGACACACAATATACTAACATGTCTTTGATGCAAGTCTGAGAAAGTGCCACGTCAATGTCTAAAACCGCATATATTACATAAGTTTTCTTTAAGAATTTTCGCTAAACTGGCGATGCAAATGGGGAAGGTACGAAAGCATGTGTAACTTATAATTAAGATGTGTTTAAATATTTTCTTTGTCTACTTCTTTCCATTGGTATATATATATATCCAGGGTATCCATAGAGTTATTATACTTTTAGGCTGAAAACAACTCCACAATACGGTTGCTGAGGAATATCTAAGAAGACCAAAGAAATTAATTCACCGTGTATTTCAGAAGTTGGCATCATACGAACATTACAACATAAAATACTTACAAAACACAATATGACATCTTACAGTCTTCTTCTTCCCTACCAAGAATTCACAACGACCTTGAACCCACAAGAGTAAACAAGAGAGACAGAGACAGGCAGAAACAAGGAAAATGGCCCTTGGATTTGAATACTATGCAAATATTCTTTCAAAAATCTTTACTTTTAATTTTTCCAAACTTAAATTGTTTTCCATACTTACAGTTGAGAAAGTCTCAATGACTGAAACCGGTGCTGAAATGTTTTTATAAAATTATTTTAGCATTGACTTGTTTTCCCATATATATCAACTCGTGTGTTCCTTTTCAACCTTCTACATGCTCCAGCATGGCCACCGTCAAAACGACTGAAACAAGTAAAAGAGTAATAGAGTATACACACACACACACATATATATATATGTAGGGGGGGTTGTGTGTGTATCCTAATTCAGCGCTTTGCAACTGGTGATATCTTTTCCAGTTACCGTAATGTAGCGGTTCGACAAATGTAACCGATCGAATACCAAAATGTACAGAAACATGCTCAACAAAGTTTATTCAACTAAACCCGCGAAAATTGTGACCAAGCATGTTCCAGTGACCGAAATAAGTAAAGTGTTTGTGTGTGTGTGTGTGTGTGTGTGTGTGTGTGTGTGTGTGTGTGTATTGGTTGTTAGTTTAGAAAAATCGAGTCTAAACTTTGACGTGTTAGATTATTTAGTTCCGTTTCTAGGTATTTGTGAATCGAAAATCCTTTCCGAATCAATAAAGACAGTCATTTGATCAGCGTGATCAATAAAGCAAAATACCAATATTATAGAGAGGAATCTTAAATTAACCATACGTTACCTCCTTTCACCTAAATATTTGTAACCTTCGTGTTTTGGGGAAAATCACTGTTATTATTGAAATACGTTGTGTGTCGAGATTGGTACAAGTTTAAGAAATACAGTCGAAATTCTTTATGACAGTTAGTCACATCTCTTATTATCTTACTGAAATTACCACCAAGATTCCCTAGTTTCTCTTTCATCTTCGTTAGATCGATAAATTTAGTACCAGTCAAGCATTGGGGATCGATTATGTCGATTACACCTCTCCAACAAAATAAGCATCATTATGCTAAAGTAATGAATAATTATTTTTCAGATATGCAAATACAACGTGACAAAGATGCTTGAAACGCGAGTGAGGAAATCCGTGTTAATTGTCTTTCAGTTAATAATTTCCTGCCGTGATTTGACTTCACGTCTTAGAGATATCGATAAAAATAAAAGAACTAATCGGCGACGTTAGATCTATTTGACGATCATTCATGTTGTTTATATTTATTTTCCGATCCTTTTTTTCTTTTTTTTTTTTTCAGCAATTAAAAAATGCACATCCGCTATCAATACAGATCGCAAAGATTTTCCATAGTCTGAAGACATGGATATCTACTCATTACATTTTTGATGTATTTCTGGGGCAAAGAGTTTATTTTCTGTTGAATCAACTCATCCTGACACATCAAATTATCAGACGATATTGTGCGGCCTTGTTTGCTATCAGGCCATGAAACTACAGGTGATCATTAGCCACTAGAAAGGAATTATGGGGTTTTGATATATACAAAGACGCACGTACATGAACAAAGACAGACACACACACATACACGCGCACACGAACACACACACATACATACATACGTATATCCTTTTCAAATTTTGGCACAAGGCCAGCAATTTCGGAGAGAGAAAATATCGATTACATAGACATCAGTGGATGAAAGGTAAAGTCAACCTCAGCGGAATTTGAACGCAGAACCTAGAATTTTTTTCCCCAGTGTTTAAGTGAATCTGCCAGCAAACCGTCTTATATTATTGATTTCAAATTTTCTCACAAGGTCAGCAATTTCGACAGAAGGAGTAAGTCGATTGCATCGATCTTAGTACTCAACTGTTATTTATTTTCTAGAAACCGAAAGAATGGAAGGCAAAGTAGACCTCGGCGGAATTTGAACCCAGAGCGTGAGACGGGTAAAAATGCTGCTGATCACTTCGTCCGGCGTGCAAACAATTCTGCCAGCTCACCGCCTTTCACACACACACACACACACACACACACACACACACACACACACACACACATACATTCGCATTTGTTTTCATCAACACGTATAATCCTTTCTAATATAGGTACAATGACTGAAACGTCAGGGGAGGTAAGCAGTCTATTACGTCGTCCACAGTGTAAACATTTTATCGACCCGAAAGGGTCTACTCTAGGCACAAGGTTCGAAATTTTTGAGGAGGGAGCCAGTCGGTTAGACCGACTCCAGTATATAACTGGTACTTAATTTCTCGACCTGAAAAGGATGAAAGGCAAAGTCAACCTAGGCGGAATTTGAACTCAGAACATACAGACAGACGAAAGACGCTAAACTTGTCGCATGACGTGCTAACGTTTCTGCCAGCTCGCCGCCTTAAAAAATTTCTTTTCTACTCTAGGCACAAGGGCTGAAATTGTTGGGGAGGGGGCCGGGCCAGTCGGTTAGATCGATCCCACTACGCAACTGCTGCTTAATTTATCGATCCCGAAAGGATGAAAGGCAAAGTCGATCCCGGCGGAATTTGAATCCACAACGTAATGGCTGACGAAATACCTATGTCCAAATTTGGCCAAATGCGTTTTTTCAATATATATTTTTGCTTGCAATGTCTGGTTCCTTTGGTTAAAGTATTGTATCTCCAGCTGCATCAGATGCCAGATTATCAAATATTGCCAATGTGTAGAACAAAAGGTTTTGCTATGGAATAAGGAAACTAATTTTTTTTTTTTTCTGAAAATGCAATGTTTTGGACTTACGACACTTTTGCATTATATATATATCTCAATTTCTTCGATGAATATATATTGAGTATATATTTTGCTACGACCATCAGAATTACTGGGTAAATTACCCTTACAAGCCGGAAAAAATTGTCAACAACCAGCCATAGGACTCGAACCTATATCCCTCAAAGACTCCGACTGAGTGCTTTACCAGTAAGCCCGAATGCCCGCTGGCAAATTCACAGCCGAATTTAGACGCTAAATGGAACAACCATTCGTGCATAAATGTAAACAAGCAAATATCTTCTCTTTTATTAGAAGCGTCGAATATGTGAGTTCTACAATACAAATAAGAAGATAATATTTCGAAAGCATTTGCCTTTAGAACAGCAGAAACACAGGGGGAAATTGCCCTTACAAAGCGGCAAAATTTCTCCACAACCAGATCGGACACAATAGGATGAATTACAAAGTATTGCACTACTCTCCGACTCACACTCTCGTATAGGATATAATCTGAATTCATTTAGTAGCTTCGAAGACAAATCTTGAGTAACGTAAGACGGATCGTTTCGGTTTGAACGGCAGTTTTTAAAAATAATTTCTATGTAAATAAAAAACTTAAAACTTCGTATACTGGTAGAATGTGTCTATAAAACATCTTTTTCTCTTGGCTTTCTTGAGAAAATTCTATAGTTTGTAAGATATTTGGTCTTTGATTGCTTGCATTTCGGCAATTTCAACCAATCAATGACGTCTATTGAGGAGAAAACGATTTCTGCCGTAGTATGTCAACAACATTTATTTACGGTGTCATAAAATTGTCCCTGTTTTTTATGAGAAAAAAGATACCCTCTGGCCATAAACTGAGGGGTCACTCGTAAACAAAGCTGGATAACAAAACCGTTCCCTCTATAGTGTCCACCCATAATTATTGCCCTAGTATCGATCTATTGCATCTCAATCTGTTTTAGGATTAGGGGTTGGGTTAGGGTTAGGGGTGGGGGGAAGGGTATCTTTTTTTCTTCAGAAATGTAAATAAACCCAGTCTGTTTCTTAAATGAGGGACATTTTCATATTTCACCGCCAAAAAATTTTACGGCAGATAATGTTTTCACGTAAATTTCACCTAAATTTCACCAAAATGAAGAAAATATCTTCCAATATCTTACAAACTACATAATTTTCTCAAGAAAGCCAAGAGATGTTTTATAAACACATTCTACCAGTATACGAAGTTTAAATGTGTTTAGGTACATAGAAATTATCTTTAAAAAACTGCCGTTCAAACCGAAAAGATCCCGTAAGACATTAACGCTCTGCAAAGATTACCCCTCTACAAGCATAACAACATTTGGAATACTCCAACTCCGTTCACCACTTTGTAGCCTGTTTCTGTTTGGATGTAATAAGCATCCCAAACGGTTTTATTTAATATTATCGATCGCAAACTTCAAGTTACTTCTTTCATTTGTTGACCCGTTGTATTATCACAATAAACTATAATTTTCGCTTCGACAATACCAGAATGAAAACTTATATAGCATCATTACCAATTTATTTCGCACAATATAGTGGTAATGGCAGAGATTACTAAAATCCTTTCATACATATGATAAGAGAAGGAAGTTTAAAAAGGTTGATAATGAGCTCTACGCAAGAAAACGTAAACAACACATTCACAAAACTATTAAAATATGAACACAGCTCCGGCATCAATAATGTATATAAAAGGAAAACAGCACCTTATAACATACATAAATATATTTATGCATGCATAGACACAAGCACACACACAACCATATATGTATATATATAAATACATACACTCACATATGTATACACACACAGACATATATTTATATATCTGTAAGTACTGGTTCATACACACGATTACGCATTTAAGGAAGAGTCTGTGGTAGCACATATTTAATAAATTGTTCATATATTTCATTACAATTTTATATTCTTTTACTTGAATTTTTTTAGATACACACACACATACACACACACTCACACACATACACACAGACATGTATATATATTTACTTTGTATATATTAACCTTGCACAAATCACTGCCATTTTGACAGACGTCACTACGACAGAAGAAAAATGTGCTACTTTTACATAACATTTAAATTTACTCAGAACGTATTGTATGCTTCAAATATATAACAAAATAGAGAATATAGCTTAGATAAAACTTCACGCAGGAGTGGCTGTGTGGTAAGTAGCTTGTTTACCAACCACATGGTTCCGGGTTCAGTCCCACTGCGTGGCACCTTGGGCAAGTGTCTTCTACTATAGCTTCGGGCCGACCAAAGCCTTTTGAGTGGATTTGATAGACTGAAACTGAACGAAGCCCGTCGTATATATGTATATATATATATATAGTGTGTGTATGTGTATGTGTGTGTGTGTCTGTGTTTATCCCCCTAGCATTGCTTGACAACCGATGCTGGTGTGTTTATGTCCCCGTCACCTAGCGGTTCGGCAAAAGAGCCCGATAGAATAAGTACTGGGCTTACAAAGAATAAATCTCGGGGTCGAGTTGCTCTATTAAAGGCGGTGCTCCACCATGGCCGCAGTCAAATGACTGAAACACGTAAAAGAGTAAAAGAGTATATGTCGATTAAGGTTGTTCGTCATTTTCGTTATTCTTTCTCTCTGTCTGCGTGGGTTATTTCGAGTATTTTGTTTTATCCGGGAGTCTCTTCTTATAGTAGAAGAAATAGCTAAGGTTCTTTGGCTGCTATTTCTAAACTTCGGTATGTGGTAAAGCAAATCTTTGCTGAACCCTAATTATAATTATACTCGTAATTATAAAATATTAAGTTTACCGAAAAATGGTCCTTTTTCATGCCGAATTCTACTTGTTGGAATTATTAATTACTAGTTAATTAATTAATTTTACCCTTTATTATATATATATATATACGAAAATATACGAACGAAGTCATTGTACAATGTGAAATGTGATTGCTGAAATGATATTCTGTTCATCATCAACAACAATATCAATAACAACATACTACAATGAACGACTGTGGAGGCACATGGCCTAGTGGTTAGAGCAGCGGAATCGCGGTCCAGGGATCGCGGGTTCGAATCTCAGACCGGACGATGTGTGTATATGAGCGAAACACTTAAGCTCAACGCGGCTCCGGCAGAAGGTAATGGCAAACATCTACTGACGCTTTCGCCACAACTTTCTTTCCTCTTTCAGCTCACCTGCGACGGACCGGCGTCCCGTCCAGGTGGGGAACCTATACGCCAAGGAAAAAGGGAAACCGGCCCTTACCCAGGCGTGGTTCGAGAAGGAACAAACAACAACAATGGACGACTATATCTTTCTTCTTTTCGAGGTCGAAATAAAGAAGTACCAGTTGAGCTCCTGAGTCGATGAAATAAACTGATGTACGGTCTTGTGCTAATATTTTATATAAGAAACTTTTATGTAAATACTAAGCTATCGCAAAGGGTTTTTTTTTTTTCAACCCTTCAAACCATGTATCAGCATTCGACTGTAATACGTCCGTCTGCGATCGCGCAGCAGAATGTTTTAAACATATACAACCCAGGATGTTGAGGGGCTAATGCTGCTGAAGAGGCTGTGTGTAAGCGGGTAGTGGAAGTATATCTGGATAGCAACATGATTGTTGAAATGTGACAGCTAACTGGTTGTGGAATAAGTAGATGAAATAATTGATCTAAGGCTTCTTGTAAATTTAGCAAATAAGGCAGCATAAATTTCTTGCTACTTAAATATTCAAAGATACGATTGACAAGCACATTCAGTTGATAATTCCCATGCCATGCATAACCATAATCTTTGAACCCGATTAATCTAGTCGAAATTCGTGGAAAAATTTCCCAGTCTATCCGATTTTGCCTTATTTTATATATTCAAGACACCATTAAGCAAGCAATCTTTTATATTCTTTAAGATGCTACGATGTGATTTGATAGAGATCTGGTTGTTATTTCTAGCTGCGAAATAGACCTTCGATTGTATAAATGTTTCCTGTTTTGCTAGTGAAATGGTATTTTGATATGAAGCGATACAACTGGTTATCGGTGTAACAGTATCAAAGGATCGTCCTCATCATAGCAGTCATATCAGCTATCAATAAGAGAGAAAAATGATTTTAAAAAACCTTTGGAGAAGGTGAAAAAAGCGATAGTTTATAGTAATTACTATTTGGAATGTGAGATATATAATGCAATAATTGATAAGTTCAAAGTATTTTCGCTTACTGTGTACACGGCCTGCGTTTGTGTGTTTCCTCTTTGCTATATTCTTTGCAAGATATAAGAATGTTTTGATGGTTCTTTATTCGTTGCTATAAAAAGACGCAGAACTCATTACTGTAAAGCATTACCAGCGGTAGAGAGCTCTTATGCATTATAAGTCAAATGTATCTTACGATGAAAATGGTAGAATATTAAATAATTGATGGCTTTCATAGAGAAGGAATGTAAACATGTTATAGTAAATTAAAAATGAACGGCGGAGTAAGTCGGATAGAAATGCGGTGAATATTTATGAAGAATATAAATAACATGAGAAGAAAATAATTAGATACACTGCAAGAAAAACAAATGTAGATACACACATTCAAATAGATACTCCCTCTCTCTCTCGCTTTCTTTCTCTCTCTCTCTCTCTCTCTTTCACTCTCTCGCCCTCTATCTCTCGTCACATACATATATCTATATGCATACATTGTGTTTGTTTTTATGGCGTTATATATAAATACAATTTAATATCGAATGAAGAATTCATATATATATATATATACATATATATATATATATATATATATATAATATATATATATATGTGTGTGTGTGTGTGGGAGAGAGAGAGACGCACAGACAGACAGTCAGTCAGAAGTAATGACTGAGTGATAGATATGTGGAGATAGATATATAAATAGATAGATAGATACATGCATACATACATACTGACGTACATACATACTGACGTACATAAATACATACACACATACATACATACATACATACATACATTACATACTTACAAACATTCATACACACATAGCGGAGGATGTTATTAGAAAAAAGTCTGAGGAATTAGCAAGATGGGAAAGAAATGGATAGAGAAAAGGGGGCTACATTCATGAACATGAAGCGAGAAAAATATTGAAAATGTAAAAATGCGAATGTAAAATAATAGGCCATGTAAATATTTAAATGCATGAATTAAACAAATTTTTTCACACAAAAAACAGAAAGTTAATTTTTTTTAAATAAACAGTTGAAGGGAAAAAATAAGGAAGATTTCAAATCAATTTTGAATATGGAATAGGTTGTAGAATATCAAGAAAAGAAAAAGAGTGAGTATATAAAGCTGTTAAGCATCTGAAAATCGATAGAAAAAATAATATCTGCTGTTCATTTTTTCCGTGCTTCAATAAATTTCTTCCTTCTTTACTTTTGGAAGTAGTTTATTATTAAAAAAAAAAAACTATGAAACATATTTATAATTTATTTTACACAACAGCATAATTGAAATAAGAAGAGAGAACGTAATTCTTTTAGAAATAAATGGAAGTTATAGTCAGAAAATTTTAGCAGAAATGCCACGTTGTTAATAAATAATATTAATCGCAACAACACGAAGATTGGCATTATTAAACAGAAATTTTAGAACTACAATAATAATTATTTGTAAAGTAAACATGAAGCCAAAAGTTTGCGCAGAAGTTTTAGGCGATTAAATGGATCGCGGTACTTGATAAAACAGAATATTTTATCGGTCCTCCGTGGAATTAGAAATCAGAAATCAAAGAGCTATGACGAAAAACTGTAGTAGAATTTCCCTAACTCCCTAACAATTCTACCATGCTTAATAATTTCTAATTCAGAATCAAGATTGAAGGATGTGAGGCGATGAAATCAGCCCTAGTCATCTATTGGTCCCCTATGTTATTCAAATCTGACGGATGAACGGCAATGGTGATCTTAGAACCATTACAGTGATGCATAATGTCTGAAGCTTCATAACATCCACGGCAACAACATCAATAATAATGTAATCGTCTAGGCCCTTGGATTTCAGGCTTTGAGCCTGTAGTAAAAACGATTACCATTTTTATTAAAACGGTGAGCTGCCAGAGCCGTTAGCACAATGGACGAATTGATTAGCGGTATTCCCCTGTCGCTACGTTCTGAGTTCAAATTTCGCCGAGGCTGACTTCACTTTTCTTCCTTTCGGAGATCACCATTGAAAATCCCTCTTGTGATACCGAGGGTGCCCAGGTTTTTCCGTGTGGCTGGGGACATTATTATTATTATTATTATTATTATTATTATTATTATTATTATTATTATCATTATCATTAACAATAAGAGGAGTGTGACTGTTATCGAATGAACAATATTCCGACACTTCGTGTGTCTTCCACAAGTTCGAAATAATCATCTCGTCTACTTCATTTTGGTAATATTTAAAGACTGACCTTACACCTCCCGACCGTAAAGAAACGATAAGAAGAGTGCGACTGTTATAGGGAGGAATAACATCAATCTTAAATATTACCAAAATATTACTATTATTATTATTATTGTTGTTGTTGTTTATAATAATAATAATAAAAATAATGAGGATGATAATTTTTTTCAGTATACTGCCTGCCTATTCTCATTTGAACAATGCTTCACCTAGAAGGCCATTACAAAATTTGTAGAAAAAGAAACAAAATTATATGTGTGTGTGTGTGAGAGAGAGAGAGGAGAGAGAGAGAGAGAGAGAACGAGAGAGTTTGTGTGCAACAATCGTTAATTTCGTGAGGATGGGGTCAAAACACCGAAATATTGAATGTAAGGTAAGTCTACATTAATTCATATATTTTTCTTGTGATTTGCTTTGCATTTACTTCGCATTGTTCTGGCCTTACCCACGATCTTTTATTATATATATATATATAATATATATATATATATATATATTATATATATATATATATATAATATATATATATATATATATATAATATATATATATATATCTATCTATATATATATATATATATATATGATATATATATCTATCTATCTATCTATCTATCTATCTATATATATATATATATATATATATGATATATATATCTATCTATCTATCTATCTATCTATATATAATATATATATATATATATATATGATATATATATCTATCTATCTATCTATATATATAATATATATATATATATATTATATATATATGTATGTATATGTATGTATATATATGGTATGTATATATATAACGAAACGTGGTGAAACGAGAATAAAGTTCACACGATAGTAGGCCATCATAAAAAGTTATTTTACTCAGTAATTACAAAAACGGCAAAATATTATTTAAATCTGAGATATGATTTTTGAATTTTATATTCTTTAAAATAAAAAAGAAATAAAGGGGAACCCACGTAAAGCTCGTGGAGTAATATCAACTGGGATCAAACCAACATTGCCCACTTAACTTTGATCGTTCCCTGCTTCCAAGAGATCGCCAATAAACCACCTTTCTCCTTTTGGAACCACTTTTGAACATGTATTTTGGTTAGATAGGAATGCCAAAACGCTGTACTTACAGATTGATCCTCTATACCTAAGGTGCGTATTTTGATTGTAGGGTTAGCAAAATATGAAGCCAGGTTCCTATTTTGCATGCAGCATTAAGAATTCGAAGATTATTTCCTTTTGGCAAATTGTGAGATAATTGCAATCGTTTATTTTTGTTCTCTGTAGTCGAAGTCTGCAACAACGTCAGGGTCAGCTTTCGAGTCTTCCCTTCTATAATACATCTAGTTTGTTGCAGAATGTACTTGTGAGTTTTCCTTTTATTTGAGCTTAATTTCTTTCATGAATTGAAATTCCTTGCTCTTCAGTTTATCTTAATTTATTTCCTTGTGGTTAGCATTCCACGTAGGAATATTGTGCTCGTGTATAGAAATATATGAATTAATAGTATTTCATCTGAATGGTTTTCTTTTTCTCCTTGTGCAATATACGCGCGTTACTTCACATATTATGAAACAGAAATTTTAAAAATTATTTTTATATATAGGAAACTTCTATATAAGTGAAAGTGATGCATGGGAAATACCTCAGAGACATGGAAGGAAAAGACAAAACAAACACCTGGAGCTGGTTATGGAAAACTGATCTGAAAGGATGCACTGAGGCATTGATATGCAGCACTCAGGGACAAGATCTCTAAGAACTAATTACACCAAAATCCAAATAGATATGAGCAGTGAATTACCCCTTTCTGTGATGTGTGACAAAATAGTCACACATACTGTGAGTTAGTGTTGCAAATTGTCTGAAAAGGTATACAAAAGTAGGCATAATAACGTAGCTAGGTATATTCATTGGAGATTTTGCAAGAAGTACGGCCTTGAAAGGCCATTGAAATGGATCGAACATAAACAAGGTGCCATCAAGAATAATGAGTATAAGATCTTATGGGATTTTACATTCCAGTGCAATTCAATGACTGAAGCCTGGAGACTAGACATTTTTAAAGTTGTTAAAATGATGAAAGAGACCAAGATCATTGATATAGCCATTCCCGAAGATGTACGACTGGAGGATAAAGAACTAGAAACGATTGAGAACTACGAGCCAAAACATTTGAGTGAGTGAGCAATGCATGCCATCCAGGAGACAGACACTGCGGTACAAATATACGAAGCCTTATATAACCAGCATGGCTACCCGTCCGATAAGGGTATACAGACACACGCATCACAGCCATATATTCACGACATGGTGAGCTCGAATCAAGATAACTAGCGCATTGAGTTGAAGATGGGGGTCCAGTTAGAAAAATCTACGATGAAGCCAAAGTAATTCTATATCACGTCTTCTGGTGGTTTTGGCGCTGGACGTGGCAGGGTTTTATCTCAAGCGCTAGCGATAGAAACAAGAGAGCATTTTGCACCAAAATCCTCTCGTGGCATCTACCGCAGTAGAGTTTGCCCTAACTGAATCTCCGCGTTTAAGTGGGAATAAATATTACCTGAAAACCATATATAATTGTGAATATGAGGGTTAGAAAGATTAAGAAGGGAAATGGATACATACATACATGCTCTCATACATGCAAACGTACGTACGTACTATAAATGTGAGTGTATATGTATGTATGTATGTATGTATGTATGTATGTATGTATGTATAAAACTTGTTAGTTTGGTTGGTGTGAAGAATGAGAATATTGTGAGAACAATGCAATGGGAAACCAAGAGGAAAAATGATACACATTATTACAATCTCCAACTCCGGCAGTAGTAGTAGTAGTAGTAGTAGTATTAGTAGTTGTAGTAGTAGTAGTAGTAGTAGTAGTAATAGTAGTAGTGCTGGGGTATTGGTAGTAGTACTAGTGGTGGTGGTGGTTGTTGTTGTTGTTGTTGTTGTTGTTGTTGTTGTTGTGTTGTTGTGTTGTTGTGTTGTTGTGTTGTTGTTGTTGTTGTTGTTGTTGTTGTTGTTGTTGTGGTGGTGGTAATAGTAGTAGTAGTAGTAGTAGTAGTAGTAACAACAGCAAAAACAACAACAACAGCAAGAATATCGCCGTTACCGATATTATGATATTGTTCCTGTTAGATTTCAGTTTTAATATTCTATGCAGACGCGGATTAAAGTTGACATTTGATCACAATGAATGATAACGCAGCAAATGCAGACACAAACGATGTTTATGTTTAGTCTTCCAAATTTTAGAAGCTCTCTACTTCCATATTTTTTTTCTCTTTTCATTTTTTTCTTTTGCTTGTACTTTGTTATATAACTTTTAATAAATTTGTGTTGCTTTACCGCCACTTCAATTTTCATTTTTTAAAATTTTATTCTATTATTTTCAATTTACTTTTATCAAACTAATATGGGTCTCTGATTCTAACTGTAGTTAATTTCCCAGTTATTTAACCCCGATTTAAGTGAAGTATTTCTAGGCCAATTGCTTTTTTGTTTTTTCTGACTGAAGCAATTCGAGT
Source organism: Octopus sinensis (assembly GCF_006345805.1). Taxonomy (NCBI): domain Eukaryota; kingdom Metazoa; phylum Mollusca; class Cephalopoda; order Octopoda; family Octopodidae; genus Octopus; species Octopus sinensis. The sequence goes on from NC_043009.1 coordinate 6,975,091, forward strand.
TTTAACTTTATTACTCGACTATTTCGAAAGAGAAAAAAATACGGCCACTATGTTTTGCTGTTATAGATGTTTCTTATGATGTTCTTGCTTTTTTTTTAGCCACAAGTCTGACCCTCTCGATCAGATCTATGATATATTAATTCTAGCTGTAGCGACCATACCGTTACATTGTGTGATTCAGATGATTATAACAGTTTCATTTATTTTAAATAGGGTTATAAGGTGTGATTTGGGAGAAAGTTAGCAACTGTGTATTGCAGATCAAGATCAACTATTTCAGCATATCAATAGACTTCACTGAAAAAGGTGAGAATAATCATATGTGATGCTTCCCATAAATAATTTCACTGGCCACAGACATATATTAACAGGGTATTCAGGCACTTTAAGGAATTATTTTGCTTGAATATTACTGAGACAACGAGGAATAATAATAATAATAATAATAATGATAATAATAATAATAATAATAATAATAATAATAATAATAATAAAAAATAATAATAATAATGATAATGATGATGATAACAATAATAATAATAATAATAATATTAATAGTAATAATAATAATGATGATGATGATGATAATAATAATATTAATATTAATAATAATAACAACAACAACAAAAATACTAATAGTAATAATAATAATAATGATAATGATGATGATGATGATAACAATAATAATAATAATAATAATTAATAATAATAATAAAAAATAATAATAATAATAATGATGATGATGATAACAATAATAATAATAATAATAATATTAATAGTAATAATAATAATGATGATGATGATGATAATAATAATATTATATTAATAATAATAACAACAACAACAAAAATACTAATAGTAATAATAATAATAATGATAATGATGATGATGATGATAACAATAATAATAATAATAATAATAATAAAGAGGATGAGGTGCAGCTCCGTGCGGAATAACAACATGGATGTGCTACACCGAGCTCTCCATACAAAAGAAAATCTAGTCTAATAACATCGGTTGAATGGGATAAAGAAGCCTGTGGAAGATATGAAGGAAGCAGCCGATTATCGAAAATAATCGCCAAATAGAAATTTTACAGCCATACAAAGAACAGTTTCTCCCATGCACGATGTCTCAGTGAAACTGGTGCCAAAGACAGATGCGAAATCAACATCGAAAAGTTTACAAATTATAAAATAAAAAGTGGAACAAAACACTATGTACGTAAATTAATTAATTACGCATACCCTCGAATGTATGGTTGTAAAGATCAGCTACTCCTCAATGAGATGATCTTGGAAGGTATCACAACCGACACAGAAACTTGTCGATATCCAGGAGAGACTATAAAAAAGCTTTTGATAGTCTATCACATAGCCGGATTAAGAAATATCTGGAAATGTATAAAATAGAAGCTACTCTGCGAAACTTCTTGTCTGTAAGTATGAGATCATGGAGAACCACACTGACTTTGAACAGTGAAAATGAATTTCTCAATGCTGGAGATGTAAGAATTTCATATGGCATTTTCCAGGGAGACTCTCTATCACCACTCCTCTTTTGTCTAGCCTTAATACTTCTCTCGATGATGTACAATATGGCTATAAAATGTTTGATAAAAATACAAATCATCTCTTTTACATGGATTATTAAAGCTCTTTGCATAAAAGGACTAACGACTACAGGGCTTACTAGCAATTAATAAACAGTTCTGTGATGACATCATGATGCAATTTGGCCTCCAGAAAATGTGCAAAAGCTACTTTCATCAAAGGAAAAATGACACAAACATCCAACGCTAATCTTGACTAGCAGAATGTCATAAAGGCGTTAGAACCGACGGAGAGCTACAAATCCCTAGGGGTATTTGAAGGTGGTGGAATCAAACATTCAATGATGAGAAAAATGATCAGAAGAGAAAGATATCGCATGGTAAGATCAAGGCTCAAGACAGAGCTGAATGCAAGAAACAGGATCGAAGCGATTAATACCGGTTGTGACTTACAGTTTCAAAATCATTAACTGGTCAATTACTGAAATAAGTAATGTGGTGAGCTGGTAGAAATGTTAGCACGGCGGGCGAAGTACTTAGCAGTATTTCTTCTCTGTTTACGTTCTGAATTCAAATTCCACCGAGGTCGACTTTGTCTTTCATCCTTTTGGCGTTGATAAATTAAGTGCCAGTTGTGTACTGGGTTCGATCTAATCCACTGGTTCAAAGATTTCTGGTCTTATGCCTAGAGTAGAAAGAATTACTGAAATACGTAATCTTGACGAAAAAATACTATTGTTGACAATGCATAGAATGCACCACCCTAAGGCAGATATAGGACGAATTTATCTGCCAAGAGAAGAGGGTGGCCGTGGACTTTTACAACTAGAATTAACAATGAAGGTTGCCACAATTGGCCTAAAAACCTACCCGAAAGACACTGATGACTGGATATTAAAACCTGTCTTAAAGTACGAAAAGAAGAAAGCATCATACTCAGTAACAAATAATAATAATAAGAAGAAGAATATATATATATATATATATATATATATATATATATAATATATATATGATGGAGATAGGTAGGTAGATAGATAGATAGATACATAGATAGATAGATAGATAGATAGATAGATAGAAAGATAGACAGATAGATAGATGAATTTATGCATGTATTTATGTTTGTATGAATTTATGTCTATATGCATGTATTTTATATATAAATAACATTTACATACAGAATGAGAGAGAGAGAGAGAGTGTGTGTGTATGTGTGTGTATGTGTGTGTGCGTGTGTGTGTGATAGTGGCAGAGGGGGTGCAGAGTGAGAGTGGAGGATCGAAATAAAAGTAAAAGCGTTCGAAATGGAAGTGACCTACTTACTCATAGATTGATAAAAGAATTGATTTAATGATTAAATAGCCATCGATTCATTGATTAATTCATTCATTGATAGATAAGTAGAAAAGAAAAGAGATAGATAAAAATATTAAATTTATTAATGACAGCAGTGAATGTTGTTTTCTAGTACGGCTTCTTAATCGATCTGTATTTGATTTTGTTGTTTTAATGAAATTGATAAGTAGCTCAAGCCGAAGCTCCTAGGTTCAACTATATCTTAGAGAGGAGAGAGAGAGAAAGAATTCTTGGAGCACAATCGAAGAGTATCAAAAGACGTGGATATTGTAGTATGTATCTTGATACGGCTGTAACCTTTACGTAAACGCTTTAGTTATCGACTTAAAAAATGAGTGAAATTTGAATATTTTCTTCAAACTAAAAAATATTGTGTTGTGTCTGGGGAGAGTCATTCTCTTTTGGTGCCTTATAATGTAACACACTCACTGGTAAAATTTCCACTTATTTCTTATTTTTATTTTCCTAAACTTTTCGCTGCGTCTTGCAACAGAATATGCTTCAACACACGAACTCATATAAAGAATCTTGCAAACCAAATCAAAAAACGAAATCAAAAATATTGACAAAGGTAGAAAGAGAGAACGTAGACACAACCAAGCCAAAGCTTGCACAATGTCTATCAGATATGACTGGAAGTGGCTGATATACGTACATAATGATGATGGTGGTCTCTTGTAGTCCGAGAAAGACGGTTCCATAGTTTATTGTTGATCAGACTGCAGAAAAGATTTGTTTATAGTGAGCAAACATTTTGGCTATGCATTAGAACACTCTCCTCATTAAACTAACGTTACCTGAAGAAGTGTACCGTGTACCAAACGTCAGGCGAAGTGAGTAAACATTCGGTCAAATTGAACATAATATGATTTAGATTTTGATTTTTTACTTATTTCAATCATGTGACTGCGGCAGTGCTGAGGCACCATTTTGAAGGGTTCAGCAGATCAAATGGAACGCGGGTACTTATTCTGGTGCTTATTCTATCGGACTACTTCCGCTGAATCCCTGAATTACGAGGACGTAAACAAAAGAAAAAAATAATTGTGAAGCGATAGTGTGGTAGAAAAACAAACACACACGTATATTCATATTTATATATATATGAAGGGCTTCTTTCGACTTCGTCCATCTACAAAATCCACACAGCATGCTCTCATTGGCCCGGGGCTGTAAGAGATACCACAAAGTGAGACCGAACCCAGAGCCTTATGGTTGAGGAGCAAGCTTCTTACCATGCGGTCAAACCTGCGTCAGTAAAAAGCTATACAAATCAAGTATATATTTACCTCACTGACAAAGAAATTATACCTACAGGTTACGTTACGGCCAGCAGTCGCTAAACTATTTTTTAATTTATCGACAGTTTCCTAAACGCTTATATTGTTGAACAGATACTTAGACAGAGTCTGTTATATTAAAGGCAGCGGGCTGACAGAACTGATGGGGCGTCGATTTATGTGCGTAAAAGCATTTCTTTCGGCTCTTTAAGTTTTGAGATCATATTCCGCTGAGGTCACTTTTGCTTTTATTTCTTTCAGGTTCGATAAAATAATTACCAATAAAGCGCGGTAGTCGATGAACTTGATTTGCCTAAAATTGCTGAGTTTGTGTTAATATTGTATTTGAAACCATTATTATACAAATGCTCAATTTTTTTTTAAATGTTTCTCAGAAAAAATTATTACATTTGAACAACATGGAATTCGGAAACCTTATTACGTACTGTAGCAATCAGCTGCAAACATAATTATGAGAAGTGTAAGAAGCAATAAAATAAAGCATTTTGATTGAGAAACCGTTGTTATAATCGTAGTAATGAATGTAAAACAACCTTCACAATACCCAGTAGCATAGACCAAATTAATCGGTCTTGTATCAGAGAATCAACAACGGAAGCATGACATTGATGTATGTTAAGCGGTTTTAATTTTAGGCTTTTATTAGTTTCTACATTTGATGCCGCTATAAATATACGAGAGAATAATGAAAAAAAAGGGGGGTTCATTTTACATCGTTGAATGTGGCGCGAATATATGGATCTCCTGATTATCTAGAGGAGTTCAGATTCGCTTGAGGTGTTTTTCCTATTGACATCCTGAAGCGGAAATGTGAACTTGAAATCAATAGTCAAACTGACAAAAATCCTTGTTAAATTATACAGGCATTAGTTCAGGTTGGCACACATACACGTGTTATCTATTAAAAACAAGATGGCCGTTGCTAGCTAAAGTTTTGGATCTGCGCCATGACAGGACACGAATCAACGACCAGCCGTCTAGTGGACTGACACTCTATTTAATCAGCCTGCTAAGAGGATGTATGGATGAATGGAGCAGTTTTAGAAATGCTTATAACAGTGATATTTGTAATATTGTGATAAGCATTTATAGCTAGGTAAAAATATTGTTGCTTTAAATGAAATATTTAAAAAAACTACTTGTAGTTTTTTAATCAACAATTAAGTCAGCGAATGGACGTATGGTATTCACATGTTTATAGAATGTTAAAAAAAACAATGAGTAAAATGATATGTTTGTTGTTAACTCGTGGATTTATTATGTTTTTGATAAATATGGAAGTCAACTTTGAAAATGCTTTGCTATCTTGTAGGTAATATACAACTAAATATTAAATTTTGAATTATCAAGAAAGAAAGTAAAAGAAACATAAATATATTCTAGAATATTTCGGAATTTTAATTTTCCTACTTACAACAATTGAAACAGCATAATAATTGTCACACGCTGTGTCAGATGTGATCGGTCATTCAAAAATACCCGCAACCTAAGATTAGCATTTCAGTCTTAGTATGATACTTGCAAGTCCCCAATAATTCATACCGAATTTTTAGAAATTATCTCTCCTTTGTTTGCGAAACGTGAACAATAGCCACTACGTTTTCCATTTAATTCTCTAAATGAAACTAATCTTTCATTCATTTAGATATTATGTGCAGTCACTAAGTACAGCATTAAACTAAAATATAATATATAATACATATGATATATATATATATATATTATATATATATATATATATATATATATATATGTATATTATATATGAAATATTGTATATATAAAAATATATGTGTATATATAAAGACATATGTATATATATACAAATATATATATAATATGCATATTAATATACATATATTCTATAAATGCACCTATCTCTAAGTGTGTGTATGTCCACGCGTTGCATTGTGTTACAGGATATATGTATAGATTTTAGATATATTTTATAGACCATGGTAACGAAACACAGTTAAACCGCAGTAATGTATACCTATATAAGCACGGTTGCATATATATATATATATATATATATATATAATATATATATATATATATATATATATATGTATATATATACACATATATATATATATGTATGTATATATATGTATTTATATATGTATATAAATATATATATATGTATATATATATTCTTTCTCGTACACACTACACGTATATGTATATGTATGGTTTTATATATATAATATATATATATATATATATATATGTATGTATATATATTCTTTCTCATACACACTACACGAATATGTGTATGTATGGTTATATATATATATATATATATATACATAAATATATATGTATGTATATATATATATATGTATGTATATTCTTTCTCATACACACTACACGTATATGTGTATGTATGGTTATATACATATATTTGCTTATGTGTGTGTGTGTATGCTGTGTGTATATATAAATTGGATGAGCGAAAAAAATAAACGTATGAGACAATATCTATGTGCTTAAGGCACGTTAGAAGTGTGAGTAGTAAGATCATAAAGAAAAAAAAAACAGTAATGAAATAAATCAAATAAAAAAAAAAATATAAATAAATGAAATAAATAAACGGAAAATACAACGACAAAGAGGAAAATACATAGAATATCAAAGAAATACATAACCGAGGGATATCTAGTTTATGCCATATTTCTGTACGTATTAGAGATGACGAACAGAAATCAATTTATGGATTAATTCGTAGCATTCACCAATGCATTTTGCTCTCCACTATAAAACAAGTAATAACCACACCATATGCATAATCAATTGTACTCTAATAATCAGAATGGTGTTTCGCTATATGTGTGTGTGTGTGTATGTGTATGGAAATGTGTATGTCATTGAATGAGTGCATGTGTGCGTGAGTCTGTGTATGTGTTTGTGTGTGTGTACGTGTGGCTATCTCTTTTTTTCTTATCTTTTTTTGTGACTATGTACATACACTGCAGCATCACACACATATATATATATACACACACGTTCTTATATACACGCAAGCATGCATGTATATATATATATGTTACTCTTTCCTATGTCCCCACTCATAACCTTTGCTTTCTGCTTGCACATACGTGTATGTGTGCGTGTGTGTGTGTGTTTATGTGTGTGTGTCAATATCTATCTATCTGTATATATATATATATATCTATATATATATATATACATATATATATATACATACATATATATCTATATATATATACATACATATATATCTATCTATATACATACATATATATATATATATATATATATATGTACATATATATCTATATATATATACATACGTATGTATATATATTTATATATATATATGTATATATATATGTATATATATGAACGATGGTATGCACACACACACACACACCACAACACGTACGCACGCACATATATGCGAATGCGTGTATCCGTGTGTATTCGGAAAGAGATAGAGGTCGGAAAGAGTCAAAGAGAGATGGAGAGACGTGATGGAGAGAACAAAGGGAAGAGAAAGAAAAAAAAAACAAGAGTGCAATAGATATATCATACATATATTTGCAACTTCGTTTCTATATACACAGTATTATTCTACATAAATCCATGACAAGCAAATACACACACACAAACACACGCATTCACACACGCACACGCACGCACACATATGCACACAAATATGTATATATGCGTAGTTGAGAGAAATGCCTGTACGTGTTTGCTTCCGAATGTCTCTATAAAGTTGCCTTCAAGATAACATGCCATTGACTAGGGATATTTGATATCGTTATAGTATATGGATATTTTATTCGCTTCTATCGCTGTGTGTTCTATTTCGTTTACTTGCTAAGATATATAATGGTTAACTATAGAGATTAGAAACCTTTCGTGCTACCCGCTCTAATAAATAAAGAGGTGACCTGAGACGAATTCAGTTTCATTCAAACTACCTACGAACACCGCATTGTGGTGGTGTTGGCAGAACCGTTAGAACGTCGGACAAACGTCTATTGCGATGTTTGTTCCTGGATTTTCCATTATGAGTTCTTATCTGCTGATCTGAACTCTGTTTTTCTTCACCATTACGAGGTTGAGAAAATCCATACAATAGTCATGTACAGTGTTTAATTTCATTGACTAATACTATAAAATTTCTTGTCTTGGGTCCATGTACGAGCGTGGGCTGAAAGGGTCATAGGCAGACTATGAAGGAGGTATGCTTGAGCTGTAAAATCTTGCATGAAATAATTTCAACCCTATTTATTAATAACCGCATTGTTTTTTTCTAGGTAAACTGAAATTCCCTTGTTTTTAAAGATGATTTTCAAAGTATCTAGTAAGGATTTTTCTTGAAAATGGCCGACATTTGGCATCTTGATGTTATTAAGTACCTCTAGAAAGAGGGTTTAGCCCCCAATGGCATTCATGCTTACTTTTTCGACCCTGAAAATCAAAGTCGGCCTCGGTCGAATCTGAACTCGGAACGTAAAGACGGACGAAATGCCGCTCTGCGTTTTGCCTGACCTGCTAACCACCCTGCCAACTCGTGGAATTCTTGCACTAACTAATATTATTTGGTGTGTTTCTGTAACCTAATAACTAACCTAGTTATCGTATTTGAAGATGACATTGATTAGAAGGTAATCATTACTTGTTATACAGGAGAATTTCTAGTCAGTAGATGTTTGTCATTCACAGAAGCTTTCCTATGTGAAACAGAAAAGGCTTCATCGTTACCATAAAGTTTGAGGTCATCCATGAATAACAAATGGTTGCCTTTATGTTGGCGGCTCTTGAATACACACCCAGCTTTTGCTTTCATCAGAATCAGTGTTAGTGGTATCAAGCACAGTACAAAGATCAGTGGGTACAGGCAGTCTGCTGCCCTTAAACTTCTTCCGTATGCTGTCAGATCCGTCCTCCAAATCGCCATACTTTTTCTGAACAATCGCTCATCATTTGATGCAATACCATATAGGTTCATACACTCTATAATCCAAGAATGTGGGATCATATCTTACGCCTTACGGTAATAGATCCATGACATGGCTAAGTTACTTTTCCTCCTATTGCAGTCTCTATGTACAGTTTTGTCTATCGGGAGTTGATCCTTGGTACCTCTGCACTGAAGCTTGCAAGCCCTCAGCTCATGTGCCAGGACTCCATTTCTTTTCCAGATGTTCGTATATTGACTCTGCGAGTATTCCAGTCAATAACTTCCACAGAAGTGGCAAAGAGGATATCGGCCTCTAATTCTCTACAGTATTGCCTTTTTCGATGTTTTTCAGGCACAACACTGACCTACCCAACGTCAACGCCTCTGGTGTTAAAATCCGCATGAAGGTAAAAAGAGCACAGTTGATTTGGTGAGTGACGGATATCAAAAAAGATTAAAGGTACTTCCTAAGCAATAGGTTCTCAAATCTGGCGTCCTCAGATTCTGTGAGGCCGGTCAGTCGCAGAATTACCAATTTTTTCCCAGCCTGAGTTGACCGAACATAATGAAATGAAGTATTTTGCTGAAGAACACATCCCATCGCCCGGTTCAGCAATCAAAACTACAATTTCAAGATTATTAGTGCAACACACTAAATACTAAGTCACGCGCCTCCATCGCTCAATGATATACGAAAACAATGTTGTTTTCATTATTTCAGCAGGTTAAGGCGGCGAGCTGGCAGAAACGATAGCGCGCCGGGCGAAATGCTTAGCAGTATTACGTCTGCCGCTACGTTCTGAGTTCAAATTCCGCCGAGGTCGACTTTGCCTTTCATTCTTTCGGGGTCGATTAAATAAGTACCAGTTACGCACTGGAGTCCATATAATCGACTTAATCCGTTTGTATGTCCTTGTCTGTCCTCTCTGTGTTTAGCCCCTTGTGGTTTGTAAAGAAATAGGTATTTCGCCTGCCGCTACGTTCTGAGATCAAATTCCGCCGAGGTTGACTTTACCTTTCATCATTACGGGGTCGATAGATTAAGTACCAGTTACGCACTCTGGCCGATGTCATCGACTTAATCCATTTGTCTGTCTTTTTTTGTCCTCTCTATATTTAGCTCCTAGTGGGCAATAAATGAATAAGAATTGTGAGCACGTGAGACGAAGTGCTTCTCGACATTTTTCCCGGCGCTACGTTCCGAGTTCCAATTCCCCCGATGTTTACTTCGCCTTTCATCTTTTCGGGGTCGATAAATTAAGTACCAGTTATATACTGGAGTCGATCTAATTGACTGGCGCCCTCCCCAAACATTTCGGGCCTTGTGCTTAGAGTGGACAAGAATATTTTCTTTGGAGACCATAAAAATAATCATTAATTAAATATACAAGAGAGATGCACGT
>NC_043009.1:6990641-7000641 GCF_006345805.1 Octopus sinensis
TTAGTATTAGCATTATCATTATTAATGATGATTACAATTACTGACGCTGATAATGATGATGACAATACTGCTACTGCTACTAATACTACTACTACTAATAATAATTATAATTATAATTATCTTTTCTACTCTTGGCACAAGACTCGAATTTGGGGGAAGGGGCCAGTCGATTGGAGGGGCCCCAGTATGCAACTGGTATTTAATTTATCGACCCATAAATGATGAATAGCAAAGTCGACCTTGATGGTATTGGAAACTAGAATGTAAAGACGGATGAAATACTGGGAAGCATTTTGTCTGGTGTGTTAATGATTCTGTCAGTTCGAATCCCTGGGTTAGAAGAAGAAAATTTAAGATTGAAAAGTGGAAAATGGTGGAGGTGGAGAATAAGGAGAAGAAGAAGAAGAAGAAGAAGAAGAAGAAGAAGAAGAGAAGAAGGAGAAGAAGAAGAAGAAGAAGGAGGAGGAGGAGGAGGAGGAGGAGGAGGGTGAGGAATGCGGGGAAGAAGAAGAAGAAGAAGAATAAAAAAATGAATGAATGAAGGGAAGGATGAAAATGGTGATGCAGATTTTGATGACGATGCGACAGCGTTCTCGAAGTTGATTCATAAAATGTCCATCTTTTTCGTTATGTTAATGATGTGGTTGGTGATGTCAATGAAGTGGAAGAACAAGATAAAGAATGAAGCAGAGTGAGGGAGAGGGGGTGGAATCTGGAGTGGCAGGAGGAAGAGGAGGAGGATGAGGAGGAGCAATATGAATGCAATGAGGAGGAGACTGATAAGCGGAAATATGTACACTACGTAACAATCGCGGCAATTATTTTACTTTCAATGAAGAAAAAAAAAATTTACAAGTAAAAATAAAAGGAAAAAAAAAACAATTATCATACTAAAACAAAATGTATATTTAAAAATATGTGAAGAAAGAAATGAAATGAAAGAGAGAGAAATTCAGGGAGAGCAAATGAAGGAGAGACAAGGAGAAAAGGAGACAGAGATTGAAAGAGTATGATCGGCTAATTAACTGTCTTCATTGATGCATAAAAATTATCAATTTGTCTATAATTGTTTAGATTAATTGCTTTGGATAATGGTAAAATATTAGTTTTCTTTAATGAGAAATTTTTTTTAAAATGTTTTTTTTTTCCAACAATCACTCTGTGCATTAAGATATTTTTAACCAAACGACAACGGATACATGCATACATATATATATATATATATATATATATATATATATATAATATATATATATATATATATATATATATATATATATATACATATACATATACATACATACATACTATATACAAGGAGACATACACACGCATACACACATATATATATATACATATGTATATATATATAATTATTTATATATATACGCATATGCATATGTCTATATATATATATATATGTATATATATATATGTGTGTATATATATATACATACATATATATATATATATATATATATGTATGTATGTAAATATGTATATATATATGGATATACACACAGACACACACACACATATATATAAAGCAAAACTTTGATCTTATCTATGATTTATTCTCCTACAGAACTCCCCTTGTCAAGATTTCAACAGATAATGATGAAAACTTCATATCTTTCGAACATTTATAATATTCAATCGAATAATGTTATCGAATATTTTTTCTCCTCAAAACATGGAAAAAAAATTCATGTTTACTATTAAATTTATTTTTTATATTTAATGTATTTGTTTAATTTTGTTGTTTATTTTGCTTTTTCTGTTGCTCGCTTTGTTTTATTTCATTTCTCATTCCACTTGTTGAAAAATATACAAATTTATTCCTTGTTGCCATGCATCAGTCCAAGATTCTTCTTTGGTCAAAGTTTATAGGATTTCAAACTTTTGATGGAAGTCACTTGGATACTGGTCGGTAAACAACCATGCATTGGCGTCCTATTATAATGGCAAAAAAACATTTAGTTTTTTTTTTTAAATAGAATAATTAAAATTATAAATTAATCCAATTTGATAATTGCTAAAGGCAACATGTTAGCTGAATCATTAGCGAAATGGATAAAATGCTTAGTCCAGTTGATTTTTCTTTACGAGCTTAGTTCGAATTCTGCCGAGGCGGACTTGGCCTTTTATTCTTTCGGATTCAATGAAATAAGTACCAGTTGGGCGCTAAAGTCAATGTAATCGACTTAGCACCACCCCTGAAATTGTAGACCTTGTGCCAAAACTTGATACTAAAAGCTCGTTTCCACTCTAGACACAATGCCAAAATTTTTGGGGAGGAGACCTGTCGCTTAAATCGACCTCAGTACGCAACTGGTACTTAAAAGACAGACGAAATACTGCAAAGCTTTTCGCCCGGCGTGTTAGCGTTTCTTATTTCTTTACTGCCCACAAGGAGCTACACATAGAGGGAACAAACAGAGACAGACAAAGGGATTAAGTCGACCCCAGTGCGTAATTGGTACTTAATTTATCGACCCCGAAAGGATGACAGGCAAAGTCGACCTTGCGGTATTTCGTCTGCCGCTACGTTCTGAGTTCAAACTCCGCCGAGGTCGACTCTGCCTTTCAATTTTTCGGGGTCGATTAAATAAGTACCAGTTACGCACGGGGTCGATATAATCGACTTAATCTGTTTGTCATTCCTTGTCTGTCCCCTGTGTTTAGCCCCTTGTGGTTAGTAAAGAAATAGGGATTTCGTCTGCCGCTACGTTCTAAGTTCAAATTCCGCCGAGGTCAACTTTGCCTTTCATCTTTCGGAGTCGATAAATAAAGTACCAGTTACGCACTGGGGTCGTTGTAATAGACTTAATCCGTTTGTCTGTCCCTGTTTGTCTCTTCTTTGTTTAGCCACTAGTTGGCAATAAAGAAATATATAATATATAATATATATAATATATATATATAATATATATAACTTTCCTTATTGTTGCTGTTTTTAACATCAGCTTTCGCGTTGGTCAAATTTCACAGGACTTCTATATTTTGATGAAATTTAATTGGATACTCATCCGTAAACAACTGCACTTCGTGTCATGTTACAATGGTAAAATATTTAGTTTATTTAATTTTTGGTAGGATTACTATGACAATTAATTAATCCACTTTAAGAATCACTAAAGGCAAGGCGGTGAGCTGGCAGAGTCGTTAACGCAGTGAGTAAATTGCTTAGCGACATTTCGTCTGTCTTTGGCTCTGAGTTCGAATTCTTCCGAGAATTCCATGTTTTCGGGCCTGATAAAATATGCATCAGCTGACAACTTGAATCAATGTAATTGCCTTACACTCCTCTATCGAACTTGTGCCCAAATTTGCAACCAAAAATTACTAACGGATGCGAGCCGGCAGAACTACTGGTGTGTCGAACAAAATGCTTTTTTCTAGTTTCTTTACTTTCTGAGCCGAAACCTGCACAAGACCAACTTTTCTGCTCATCCTTTTAGGGTCGATGAAAATAAAGTCCCAAACAATTACTGGGTTCGATGTAATCGACTTGCCCCTTCCCTCAGAATTACTTGCCTTGTGCACTGCAATGGATCACTGTCCTGTTTAAGGACAAATGCTGTGAACTCGATCACTTATATACCATGGAAACCGGTTAACTGGTCTTATATGTCTTAGAGCTTGAGAAAGAAAAAAAATTACTAACAAAAATCAAGTTTAAACAAGTTGGTCGGGTATTTTAGGAGAGTGTATGAAGAAATTTTTCGACCCCCACCGTATTATATGACTGGTATAAATACCATTGACAAAGGAACATAAGTATAAGGCTGAACTGAGCTCGTTGCAAGTTCAGCTCAATACTTAAATTTGAGTTCCTGAAATACTGAATTCAACTCTTGGCACAAGACGAGAAATTCCGGGGAGTGGACTAAGTCGATTACATCGATCCGAATGCTCAACTGGTACGTATTCAATCGACTCCAAAAGGATAAAATGCTATGCCAACCTTGGCGAAATTTGAAGTGAGAACTTAAAGACAGGTGTAATGCCGCTAAGCATTATACCCGATGTGCTAATGATTCTGCCAGCTCATAGCCTTTGAGTTCATGAAATATTAGAGAACGTTTTCACGAATGAGCCACTGGTCTTATTCCATTCAACACCCACCTACCTATAGGCATGTTATTTAGCTTGTTTTATAAAACAGAATTAATAACCATAAAACAGAATTGTTAACAAAATAAATAACTCCTTATAAAACAGGATTAATTATTTCTAATATAGGCACAAAACTGTTTGGAGAGTGATTAGTCGTTTACATTGAACCAACTAATTGACTGCTACTACATGTTATCAACGCTTGGAAGGATGACATTTATAAACATCTGCGTAATTTTTATACATCAGCGAAATTTATACCTAGAAAATAAAGAGTCGAAATGAATAACAAATATTTTTTCCACTGTCCTAACAACTTTCCCAGCTTGCCTCATATTTTTAGAATTATTAATCAAACTTTCTACTATAGGCACGAGGCCTGAACATTTGGGGGCAGTGGCAAGTATAGGGTGGTCTTCAAGTCTTGTCACTCCCTTGGAAGAACAATATAACAATAGCAAACTCATGTACTGGATTTAGTATATTCTCTTTCGTTGATACTGACACAGTCACACATCGAGTAGGTCTCTTTGAACACCATCATTTTTGTAGCAGAAAATGATGCGGCGCCATGTCCTGTGGGATATTTACGAAGCTCTGCTTTAGTAATTGTTGCAAAGGCTGCCAAAACAGCGTCTTTCACCTGATGGGTTTTCTGGTATCGCTTTTGTGAAACACTCTCCCTGGTAATAGAAAAATTAAAACAATATTTACAGGTGGTGACAAGACTTTCGGACCACCTAATTGATTGCAGCAACTCCAACGCGATATTGGTACCTAATTTATCAACTCCGAAATGATGGAGGGCAACGTTGATACCGACTGAAATTGAACTCAGAACGTAAAGAAGGGCGAAAAACAGCTAAGCATTTTGCCTGCCGCCCTAAGTATTCTACCAGCTCGCTGCCTGAAGTTATTAATAATAATCATGATTATTCGTTTACTTCGCACACTGCATACGTAAAAGGGAAACTTGACTTCAGCTGGATCTAAACTCGGAGTACAAAAGCTCGGAAGAACTGGAGCAAATTATTCCTTCTGAAGGTTTAACAGTGTTGCCAACTTACTGCGTACATAAAGTAATATTCCTTTCTATTATAGGTACAAGGCCTGAATTTTATGGGAAGTGGTTCGTCGAATACATCGACCACAGTGTTTGAGTGGTACCAATTTTACGGACCACGAAAGGATGAAATTCAGAACGTAAAGACGGATGAAATGCTGCCAAACATTCTGCCCGGCATGCTAACGGTTCTGCCACCTCGCCACCTCACTATTTCCAATAATATTATGAAATACTAAATAATAGTTCCACATTTTGGTACAAGGCCAGCAATTCCAGTGAGAGAGGTAAGAAAATTATATCAACTTCAAAGCTTAACAGGTACATATTTTGAAGACCGAAAGAGTAAAAGATAAAGTCTTCTATGGCGAAGGGGACGGGGAGAGAAAGAGAAGAACTGTAACAGTTATGTTGTTCCATAAGAAGAATGTAATTCTAAGGGGAAATGAAAACCAGGCCATTGTTTTGCTTAGAATTCCACAAGTTGATTTATTTACAATTATCACCGTCATCATCATCATCATCATCATCATAGACAACAACGATAATCCCCACCACCACCACCATGATCGTTGCCGTCGTCATCATCCACAGTAACAACAATGCCAAGAATAGGGCAATACTAATAAGTGGAAGGGTTACTTGATGCTATTGAACCTTATTCATCGACCACAATAATATAGAATACATATAGCAACACTTTTCTTTCCGCGCACTTCAACGATGTTGCCAGTTCGCTGCATGTTTATAGAAATTGCATCAAGTAACTATAATAAACAATTTTAATTCTTATTACCAGAACTTTTTTGGACAAGAGTGTCAGAAATTCCGAAGCTTGTATCATAGATTTAATCAACTACAATATGACAAGTAGTTATTGAGGCAGCAAGATGGCAGAGTCGCTAGCACGCCGGGCGAAATGCTCATCAGCAATTCGTTCGCTTTAAAGTTCTGAGTTCAAATTTTGCCTCCGTCGACTTCGCTTTTCATGCTTTCGAGGGCGATAAATAAAGTACCAGTTGAGCACTGGGGTCGATGTAATCGACTAGCCTCCTCCCCCAAAGTTTCAGGCCTTCTGTCTAAAGAAGAAGGCATTTTATTCAGACAGAAGTATGTCCAAGTCGACCTCGGCACTATTTCAGTTTAAAAATCATTATAAGTTCACTAAATACCAGCAGGAATTTTAATCAATAAACAATCGATTTTTCCTTCCATCAACCAAGTATTGATTAAACTATTCTGTTTGTCGTGTGACGTGTTCAACATATACATTTTTATCAATCTTGACTTTCAAGGGAAATTGATGACAACCGAAATGTTTCATGCAATGGTTCCTTATGTAGGCAAGAGGTCACCTATTTTAAGTGGAAGGGTTACTTGATGTCATGGACCTTATTCATCGATCACAATAAGATAAAGGAGAAAGTAGACCTCAGCGGAATATGAAACCGGAGCGGAAAAGGGAAAAGAAGAGAACAGAGGCTACTTTATATGAACGAAACCAGTGTTTGAGTAGCACTTTCATGTATCGAGTCAAAAAATGAACGATATGCTCGACCACAGAGGGGTTTGAACTCAGAACATAAAGTGCTGAAGCTAATACGCTCTCTCTATCTCTCTCTCTCTCTCTAACGCAGTAACGATACTTACCGCTCGCATCATCTGTATAACAACGTAAACCTCACACTGATAAGTCGTTTCTTATTTAGGTACGATGCCAACAAGATTAAGAGGAGAAATTAAACTGGTATTTTATTTTATCGAAAGGCAAGTTGACCTCGGCGAGATTTGAACTCAGAAACGCCGTTAAACAGTTCAAACGGTTCTACCAACACGCAGCCATACTACTTTCAATAATATTATGAAACTAGCAAATGCATCCGTCTTTTGTACGGTTTACGTTAGTCTGGTGGTGTTTTTTTCACCAAATAATTGTACGACCGAGAAGGTTTATGAGTAGCACGGCAATCTATGCTTCCGATTAACCTAGGAACGGAAAACCAAATTGAAGGTGGTTATTGTGGAGGTCGGTGCACATTAATGATCATAGAACATATAAGTTTGGAAGCGATGGAAAGTAGAGCTACTGAAATATTTTGGGAGTAGATTACGGATAATGAGTACAAAATATAGTTGTTTTACATGAAAGAGAAATGCCATGTCAGAAATAGCTACATAAATGGTGTAAGGAAATTGAAGGAAGACGTTGAAACTTCCCCTCTTCGAGTTTATTTTATTCAACAACAGAGGGAATTATTTTGTCGGAGAGAAGTATGATTGGTACGTTCATAAATGGCAATAAAGTACCTACTTGAAAAAGTAGAGTTGAAGGAAGGTATTTGCTACGTGCTTCCAGTGTACGACCACTCTGAATTTGACTTCAGGTAACGAAAACTGAAGACATGAAACGTTTGACTTCAGTCCACGAATACTATTTAGCAGTTTACAGTGAAAAGATGTCGCGTTGTAAGGCAGACAAATAATAAATTTTTAAAATGTGAAAACTATTTTAAAAATATTCTCTAATGCCAATATACGACCATACAGATGTAAAAAGTAAAGAAGACCCTACATACAAAATGTTATGGTGCATGACCATCCTTGAAACATAAATAATGTTTGCGTGAAGTTTGATGAAAATCGGTTGAGAATTGTAGAAATGCATACGTTAGTAAATATACACACATGCTGTGATTTATGTATACTAGATGATAATAGTCTGAAATTTTGGTTCAAAGCGAACAATTACAGTAAGAAGAGTAAGTCAATTACAACAACTCCAAAGATCAACTGGTACAAATTTTATCGTTCATCTACCGCGTTCATTCTTTTGAATGAACGGGGTAGACGACCTGTGCGAAATATGAACTCAGAAACTTTGGAGCTGGAACGGTTCTCCAAAAGCAACATTTTCCGACAACTGAATGATTCTGGCAGCTTATCGTTTGCGATATGTAATAATTATGGAGATTGAAGAACTAACCAAATTATTTAAGATAAGGGAATGAAAAGGAAAAATTACACATTAAACAAACTTAACCATGGAAAGATATCGGAGATATAATCAGAATATTCAACCTAATAAAAATTGTTATGCATATTGATAGGTACAAGTCCTGAATTTTATGGGAGGTGGTTTGTCGAATACATGGACCCCAGTGTTTGAGTGGTACCAATTTTACGGACCACGAAAGGATGAAACTTAGAACTTAAAGACGGATGAAATGCCGCCAAACATTCTACCCGGCATGCCAACGGTTCTGCCACCTCACTATTTACAATAATATTATGAAATAATAAATAATAGTTCCACATTTTGTTACAAGTCCAGCATTTCCAGTGAGAGAGGTAAGCCAATTATATCAACTTCGAAGCTTAACTGGTACATATTTTGTAAACCGAAAGAGTAGAAGGTAAAGTCTACTTCGGCGAGGGGGGGGCTGGGAGAGAAATATGGAGATAGAAAGAAGGCAGCGAGCTGATAGGCTAGTTAGCCCACCGGAGAAGATGTTTAACAGCATTTCGTCCGTATTTACGTTCTGAATTCAAATTCCTTCGAAGTCGACTTTCATTCATTTCGGGGTTAATAAAACGAATACCAGTCGAATTTCTGGCCTTGTACCACAATTGTAAACTAATGTAGGAATAAGAAAATCTATTCGGCGCCGAATTTAATTAGGCTTTTGTAATACTGTAATTATAGGTTACAAAAATATTTTGGGTTTTTTTTTCTCATATAGGCAAAAAAATTGAAATCTGGAGGAAGAGGGCCTGCCGGTTACAAGACCCCGAAGCTCAGCTGGTACTTATTTTATCGATTCCGAAAAGAGGAAAGACAATGTGAACACCAGCGGAATTTGAACTCAGAACGTAAAGTGCCGGAAGAAATGTCATTAACGATTATGCCCTTTCAGCATCTTTAAATAGTTTCAATTTTGAAAAGGTGGTAAATCAATAATATGAATACCAGTATATAACTGGTATTTGTTTATCGATCCTGAAAGGATGTAAAGATCCGCTAAGCATGTTGTCCGATGATCTAAAGATTCAGTCATTTTAATAATAGGACTACTTTTAATACTAATGATACTGATGATGATGGTTTCAAATTTTTGGCGTACAGTCAGCAAGTACTGGGGAGAGATAAGTGAATTGCATCGAACATAGTGTCCAACCGGTACTCCATCAACTTCGAAAGGATGAAGGGCAAAGTCAATCTCAATGGAATTTGAATTCCAAATGCACCACCGGATGACATACCACTAATAATTTTGCCCGTCGTGCTAACGATTCTGCAAGTTCTCCGTTTTACTCTTCCTCCAAATATTACAAATATAGACCTTGCATGTATGCCAAAGCACGACTGTTAGTGGGAAATGAGGACTTGGCAGCGGCCTAGACGATAAGCGCTCTTCCTCGGTCTTTGCAGCTCTGTTAAAGAGAGTGAATATTGGAAATATCTACCATACAAACGATCGCCACACCTATTCAAATGCAAAGGCGCTCTCGCTATCCCACAATATGCCTGTCATGGCACTTCCAGTTCTACATACAGCATGTGCTGGCCGTAAGGTAGATGCCTGAGTAATAGATGTTTCTGCTATAATAAAAAAACAAATCGGGAACGTTCCAGCACCCGTCCAGTTAGATGTGAACTGAGGTCGGACAGACAGTAAGAGATACCTACCAGTGGCAGCTACTGATCACCAACATCAGCTCCCTTATCGACCTGGTGGAAGTAATATTCTTGTTTTGTTAGATATGTTGTTCATTCTGGTCGTCTTGTTGCCATCGTTGTCACATATTGCTGACAGTGAT
>NC_043009.1:7005641-7008141 GCF_006345805.1 Octopus sinensis
GTAGAGTTACGTTTCATATAATATATTCTATTTTGTCTATATGTAAAGAGTTTCGGGACATTTAATCGTGACGTGTTTAATCCATTCCACCGGGTCTTGGAAAAGAGCCCAACCATTGCGGCACTCGTATTATTACTTTATGTTCATGTTGCTGCTTCTGTTACTGTTGTCACTGCTAAAACATATCGGTGTCCGGCAGGTATTCTTGCCATTAGTAATCAAAGTAATTGTAGATCTATAAAGTTTCTTTTTTTTCTTTTTCATAGTTGGTGCTGGTATTTCTTGAGATATTTCGTTCCATTTGTTGTGTACACTGCTGTTTTCTATGCATTATTTTTTTCATAACTAATTCAACGTTAATCTGCATCGTTTCTGAAATTTTTCTTAGCCTTGTCCCCTCGTTCGTCATACAGTTTAAATAAAATAAATCTATATTGTTACAAATGTGGGGTTCCAAAACTCGTAGAATGCTGCTTAAAATATTTTATAAATAATTTTAGCTTCCAATGAATTTACCGTTCATTCCTCCAGAGTAAGGATTCTCCATAGTGTGGTGTTGTGTAAGTTAAGATATATCCTGTATAATTAAATGGCAGTTGAGAAATAAAAACGACACTGATTTGAATTCAACATTTCTCTGCTGTATCTTAGTGTCTTCTTATGCAGATCCTTAAATAATGTTAGGAGATAAAACGGAACTATAGCATTATGAGTAAAGTTCAAGTGAGCAAGAATGAGAAATTATCTTCCATCATAAGCCTGCGTCGATATACGCCCTTTGAATGAATTTATATGAAGGAAACTGTTCGGAATCCTGCTGCATAAACTGTCAATTTGTTATGCGCTATACTTAAACCTACGCATGGTATAACAATATCATGTCGTCATAGAGTGGATTCAGTGGGGACTATTCTTTAGCAAGCTGCAAGACCTTATATTCTGTCCCAGTATAACATATTATTCACGCATACTCTCTCTCTTTATTCTTGTACTTGTTTCAGTCATTTGACTGCGGCCATGCTGGAGCACCGCCTTTAGTCGAGCAAATCGACCCCAGGACTTTGTAAGCCTAGTACTTATTCTATCGGTCTCTTTTGCCGAACCGTTAAGTTACGGGGACATGAAACACCAGCATCGGTTGTCAAGCGATGTTGGGGGGACAAACACAGACACACAAACACAGACACATATATATATATATATATATACATGTACACGATAGGCTCCTTTCAGTTTCCGTTTACCAAATCCACTCACAAGGCTTTGGTCAGCCCAAGATTATAGAAGACACTTGCCCAAAGTGCCGCGCAGTGGGACTGAACCCAGAACCGTGTGGTTGGTAAGCAAGCTGTAGAGTGAAGACTATCTGGTAAGTAAGCTTTATAATTATTCAAAATATTTTAAACGGTGTATATTGGGTTAGAACTACTACAGAATACATATTGACGCAGTTGCCATTGAGTAAATTCAACATACAATAAAGATATTTTAAATATAACTAGCAGTATCGCCCGCCGTTGCTCGGGTTTGTAAGGGAAATAACTATATAAGCATTTTTAGAGAGTTATAGCCCCAAAATAGCAAAAAAATGCATTAAAAATGGAAAAAAAATTATGGTAAATTTTTTTTAAATCGTTGACTCATCGTAAACATTTATAGAGAGTTACTTCCCTTATATATTAGCGAAAAAATGCATGAAAATGGAAAAAATGATGGTAATTTTTTTTTTAAATCGTAGACTCATCGTAGACGCGCTCTAATACCCAGAAGGGCTCGATATGAATCACGACTATAAGATACCCGGTTTTGGTTAAACTGCACTGCAAAATGTGGGAGTAGTTAGGAATCTAAATCGTAGGAGACAGACACACAACTTCACTTTTATATATAAAAATATCAAGAATTGAATGAACCGGGCTTCGATGACGTAGGATTTAAAAGGAAGATGGAGTGTCTTAGAATGGAGTGAAAATAACATTTGCAATAGTTTTGAATTAGATAGGTACCTCTATGGACCACATGAAATGTATTCAGAATTTTCGCTACCAAAGTGACATATGTACGCAGGTATTCATCCTGATGTAATGCACACACGGTTGTATACATATATAAATATATACAAGAGATTTCGATGTTTATATATATATATGCCACCTGGATTTTACATTTAAATGTATATACATATATATATATATATATATATATATATATATATATATATGTGTGTGTGTGTGTGTGTGTATGTATGCATATATATATATTTATATACCATCTGGATTTTATATGTATATATGCACACACACTCGTACAATATACATACATATATTGTCCGAATTTTATACTTAGATGTGCATATATATCTATATATCTATATATCTATATATATATATATATATATATGTGTGTGTGTGTGTGTATGTGTGTGTGTGTGTGTGAGTCTGTGTGTGTATACATACATACATATAATTGTATATACACCAATATACATGCATATATGCTA
>NC_043009.1:7013141-7030641 GCF_006345805.1 Octopus sinensis
TATCACCACTATCATATTCCTGATCATCATCAGCTTCTCCATCATCATGAACGCTTCCACCATTACCATTTCTGCCACCACTGCTACCACCACCAACACCATTACCAACACTACCTCACCACCACTACCATCAACACTACCACCATAACCACCATCATCATCGTCATTATCATCATCACTACCATATCATCATCGTCAACATCATCATTAGCATAATCACCACAACACCACCACCATCATCATCATCATCATCATCATCATCATCATCATCATCACCAGCACGAAGATTGTTTTCATTATCAGCACCATCATAAACATCATAGCCATCCGATTCCACCCCCACTTCCTCATCCTCCACCTGCTTCACTTCATCATCATCATCATCATCATCATCATCACTACCATCATTATCGTCATGATAGCCCTGTTTTTTTTATTCGTTGTCAATTATTATTATTATTATTATTATTATTATTGTTATCATTATTATTATTATTATTATTATTATTATTATTATTGTTGTTATTATTATTATTATTATTATTATTATTATTATTAATTATTATTATTATTATTATTATTATTATTATTATCATTATTATTATTATTATTATTATTATTATTATTATTATTAACTATCAACTTTCGATACTGCTAACACAGTCCCTAATTAATATCTAGCTATCGGTAAAATGCCAATTAATTCACGTTACAAAGAAAGTGATAACTATTTATTTTGTTTCTGTGTGTTTGCCGCTTTTTGTTGCTTTTTTTATTAGTCTTTTTTTTTTTTTTCACTTTAGTTATGTTCTATCGATTTTGTTGTTGTTGTTATTGTTGTTGTTGTTGTTGTTGAGGATGGTGATGTAGCCTTTGCTGGTGGTACTGATGGTGTTTATGCGATGAGGTTTTAGCACTCTGTGTTACCACCTCTGATATACATTTCTATGAGTCTGTGTATATATATATATATATATATATATATATATATATATATATATATATATATATATATATATGTATATATATATATATATATATATTTGTGTGTGTGTGAGTGTATATATATATATATATATATATGCGTGTGTGTGTGTGTGTATACATGGGTATGTGCGCCTGAGTCTGTGCATACATATGGAAACATACAGCCATACATATAAATGTATGCACGTGCGCACACGCACGCACACGCACGCACACACACGCGCGCACACGTATATAGACATACATATATATGTATGTATATAAATATATATATATACATATATATATATGTATATATATATGTATGATACATTCACACATATGCATGTGTATGCATGTGTTTATACACGTGTGTGTATGTGTGTGTGTGTGTGTGTAAACATCGGCGTTCTAGCATAAGAAGAATCCATGAGAATGTAATCCATCATTGCAAAACATCATCAACTCTGATAGCAAGGACATGTGAAGAGGATGCCCTGGCGTGTGCATGCACAAACAGATTCTGCTGCATTTTGAACTTAGTAAAGGTCACTGCCAAACGGGTGCATCTAAGAAGTACTTTCGTGAATTTGTGGCGAATAGACCATGCCACTTTGAAGCATCAAATTGAACACCTCGGAAACTGCATCCACCAAACACAAATCCTTGACTTCATCTTTTGCATTATTTCACTTCATATTAACCTAGAATACAGTTCTATTGTATTTGATATTTTCATCAGATTCTTAGATATTTGCGTCGTTTTTGACAAACTCCGATTCCACCGTTCCGTTTACTACAATCCCACCGATTCGCAATGCTTTTTATACCTGAGGTGCACCATACCGACTAGCAAACGTAAGCAATTTCCCCGACATTGTCGATAATGGAACACCGGCTTGGACTATAAATAACAAATCTGAAAATACGCGACGATTTTACTTTTTCATTTGACGGCATTGGCAATCAAATGTGGAACTTGAATTGCATCCGGTTCAAGCCATCTCGATAACAATGTATGCTTACTTCGTACAAGCGACCTTACAAGTCGCCTGCCATTTTCCTTTACCTTTCATCCAGTTACCCTTTCGTGTAGGTTCATATTCGTAAGCAGTCATCAAGTTCTTAGCTTTCACACCATAACCGTTCAGATATTACCAGCATCATCGTTTGTATCCTTCGAAAAAGGTAAGAATCACAGCAAAAGTTGACTTAGTATCTACCTAACACATCACGTCCTCTGCACCCAACTAGGTACTTTCAATTACATTTGTTGCATAAACCAGCCCTGTCTCTGCATCGATAAAACCTATGCGTCTCATTTCTTAGTATCAGATCATTGAATACATCAACAAATATTATATTCTGCCCCACATGGAAACTCAGCAGTGTCCTCCGCATTTATCACAGGGGTCTTTGCTTGGCTTATCGCTTCCACTGTTGTAACTTTATCAGAAACAGGCCTCACACGATGTCACATCATATAAATACACTTAGTAACTCTTTTGATTTCATCTCTATTTCATGCATTGTCGCCCACTACAAGTCATTATACTTTACAAATCACGCAGAAAAAAGCTTCATATTAAACCACGGAACATATTTTTTCTGTAGGTTCCAATGAAAGCTTCTCCTAAATTTATTCATAATTTATACAGCATCAATGGTTTGTATGGTTGTCCATTATGCACAAAGTGTCTATAAAATACTTTCCTTTCTATTTTATTTTCGTTCGTCGTTCTTATGTAATCTTTAATATTTATACTTTTTCCATTAACATGCATATGGTTGAAATATTGATGTGGTGCGGATGTACTTTGCACTTACGGTAACGTGTATGTCCAAATTTAGCTCGTGCGGACGTCCACACGCCACACATATGACTGCTTTACGTATATAGCATTATTGCTTTATTGTGGAGGCGCAATGGCCCAGTGGTTAGGGCAGCGGACTCGCGGTCATAGGATCGCGGTTTCGATTCCCAGACCGGGCGTTGTGAGTGTTTATTGAGCGAAAACACCTAAAGCTCCACGAGGCTCCAGCAGGGGGGTGGGGTGATTCCTGCTGTACTCTTTCGCCACAACTTTCTCTCACTCTTACTTCCTGTTTCTGTTGTACTCTCTGTGTCACGCTGAATATTCCCGAGAACTACGTTAAGGGTACACGTGTCTGTGGAGTGTTCAGCCACTTACACGTTAATTTCACGAGCAGGTGTTCCGTTGATTCGGATCAACCGAAACCCTCGTCGTCGAAACCGACGGAGTGCTTCCATCCATTGCTTTATTATGTGTTCGCTAAACGTGTAAGGTTTCAGTTTGTAGCTCTGCTTTCAATGTCTGCATGCGTGAAACTTCGTACATATTTGTCCGTTTCTGAGCTTGGAAAATTCACGTCTGTTCTAGGTGTATAACACCTGTCAGCAAACTATTTGCAATAGTTCTTCTGTATATTACTATGCGTAGAAATGTATATAAATATTTACCAACTTCTTGTTACCTTCTTCTCTTGATAATCTACAAGCTCTCATTGCTACCTTACCAGCAATAAAGTTATTAGAGAAATCCCTGCTTACATTCTCGCTCTTTATCTCTCATCGTGTGTTATTTTACCTGCACACAAGTCACCTCTCTCAATTCCAAATCTTATCACACTTTCCTCAACTCTTACACACTCAAGCAAGTACAATACCAAAATTATTATTTCTTGTCATTCTTCACGAGATCCACGTTCTAAAGGACTATTCTCGAAGTAAGACATTTCTTTCATTCGTTGGGAACGCTTCTCCCAAAGGCACACAGGCTTAAGAAAACTTGCACGTTACAAACAAATAAAATATTTACGGAAAAAAGCCTACCATTAATCATCCTGAATTATTATTTTCTTTCTTCCACCATACAGAAATGAAGGACAAAAGAAACACTCACATGCATGCATACATATATGAATGTGTGTGTGTGTGTGTGTGTGTGCGTGTGTGTGTGTGTGCGTGTGTGTGTGTGCGTGTGTGTGTATTTATATATACATACATATATACGTATATATATATATATATATATATATATGTATACATATATATTTATAAATGTATATATATGTATATATGTGTATATGTATATATGTATGCATGTATGTATATATATATGTATATATATATAAATATAATGTGCGCGTGTGTATGTATTGTATGTATGTGTTTATGAGTATATATATATATATATATATATATATATATATATCCATTTAGTCTGTGAAAAAATGAGATAATCACTATGACTTGAATGGTTTTGATCAGAAGTCTGCCCAATCAGAAATGATCTAAGACTAATGACTAAGAACAACTACGCTACAATGGTCTCTCCACACCTTGAGTTTCTTACACATTATGCTCTCTCCAATTTACTGCTAAATGATACCCTTTGTTTGTCTTTCGGCGGAACAACAATTTCTAAATTATATATTATATATCAGGCAAGTCTAGGAGCGGTGTGGACAATTCTGTATCTTAAAAATACGTTACCTGAAATGTGGTATCTATTTTACTGTTTCTAAATATTGGAGTTCAGCATTTGAAATTAAGCATTCATCCTCCTAAGTATATTTTTCATTCATGCCCGCCTTTTGTCGAAAGGTAAGAAAGAAGGAAACTGCTCACCGTTCCCCGGTTATTGTATATTTTGATAATGCGTGATATCATACCAGTGACCTCTACAATATTAAGTAGGACTTAAGGCGTTGAGCTGGCAGAAACGTTAGCACGCCGGGCAAAATGCTTAGCACTATTTCCTCCCTTTACGTTCTGAGTTCAAATTCCGCCGAGGTCGACATTGCCTTTCATCCTTTCGGGGTCGATAAATTAAGTACCAGTTACGCACTGGTGTCGATGTAATCGACTTAATACGCTTATCTGTCCTTGTTTGTCTTCTCTGTATTTAGCCCCTTGTGGGTAGTAAAGAAATAGGTATTTCGTCTGCCGTTGTGTTGTAACTTCAAATTCCGCTGAGGTCGACTTTGCCTTTCATCCTTTCGGGGTCGATAAATTAAATGCCTGTTACGCACTGGGGTCGATATAATCGACTTTGTCTGTCCTTGTTTGTCCTCTCTGTGTTTAGCCCCTTGTGGGTAGTAAAGAAATAGGTATTTCGTCTGATTTTACGTTCTCAGTTCAAATTCCGCCGAGGTCGACTTTGCCTTTCTTTCTTTCAGGATCTATAAATTAAGTACCAGTTGCATTCTGGAGTAGGTTTAATCGACTGGCCCCCTCCCCCAAAACTTCTGGGCTTGTGCCTAGAGAAGAAAAGAATAATGAGTAGAACTTATGTTAACCGTTTATTGTAAATTTTGATTAATACTACATAAATTATAATTATCTACATGTGGCAGTAATCCAAATTGATTTGTGTCAACACTATTGCCACAAGGGAGGTGTTTTTAATAAATTATAGAACATTAGTTTAACTCAGAAATAACTATTGCTATGAGACACTAATGTCAGATGTAATCTCTTCTCATCACATATTTTATCCGTTTATATTCCCACCATCTCATACATAAAGATGCTGATTCTTATCCGCTCTCATTTACTTTATATATATATATATATATATATATATATATATATATATATATATATATAAAGAGAGAGAGAGAGAGAGAGATTAAATTAATAATTAAAAGGGTAAAATTTATCAATTAAATTAATTAATCAATCAATCAATCAATTAATGATCTTACCAAGTAGATCGGTACGTTAAAATAACCTTTATAGGTAAAATTATACAAATATTTTATAATTATAAGCATAATTATAATTGGAGTTCAGCTAATTGCTTCACCACATTCCGAATTTAGAAATAGCAGTTAAAAATTCCTCTTCTGCTATTGTAAGAATCTCCATGACAGTAACATACTACACTGAAGAGAGAAATAAGTAAATATTTTAATCTCGAAACGCGTATGTAGTTAATCCTGGTCGTTTTGTTTCGTTGTTTTTCTCTTTGCCTGCGAAAAAAAAGTACGTTACTGTCATGGAGATTCTTACCGTAGTAGAAAAGGTATATTTAACTCCTATTTTTAAATTTGTTATGTGGTTAAGCAATTAGCTGGACTCTGATTATTATTATGCTTATAATTATAATATATATATATATATTATATATATATATATATATATATATATATATATATATATATATATATAATATATATATATATACTTATATATATATGAACAGAGTTAGTAAAAGTTTTTATCTTCATTTCACTAAATTTATCAAGCTTCTGTGTGTCTAGTACATACTTCGCCCTTGATGTACTTATATATGAAAAATATATGGCTTGTGCTAGAAACACCAGCGAAATTAATTAATTTTATTTTATCGCATTTTGAATTTGTTTATATATATATATAAATATATCAACATCACAATCAAGGAACGGCCATAATATGCCATTCACCCACTAGGAATAACAGCCAAAAGCTTTAACCGCAAAATAACATCAATTCCGTAAACCAGGAGAAAATTAAAAAACATTTACCCTGTAATTTCTTATACGATGCACCGTTTCGTCTACTGTCTAATGGTAAACTAACCTGATTAAATTAAATCAAGCCAATCTACCATAGGCCCTTAGATTCATCAGTAAGAAATAAATTTGGCGCGAGTGCGATTATTTGAAAATTTTAGGTCAGATATTGCCGAGGCAGGGACGGGAATGCCTCGTGAAAAATATCTGTTCCGACTTGGCTATTTCTTACTGATGAATCTAAGGGCCTATGGTAGATTGGCTTGATTTAATTTAATCAGGTTAGTTTACCATTAAACAGTAGACGAAACGGTGCATCGTATAAGAAATTACAGGGTAAATGTTTTTTAATTTTCTCCTGGTTTACGGAATTGATGTTATTTTGCGGTTAAAGATTTTGGCTGTTATTTCTAGTGGGTGAATGGCATATTATGGCCGTTCCTTGATTGTGATGTTGAACTTAAAAATGGTCTATGACTATTTAATTTTTTCCCACTAGGCCGCTGGTGGCAAAAAAATTATGGCCGTTCCTTGATTGTGATGTTGAACTTAAAAATGGTCTATGACTATTTAATTTTTTCCCACTAGGCCGCTGGTGGCAAAAAAATTCTACAAAATTTTTTTTGCCACCCTATATTGATTAATTATGAATTTTCTGGTTAATTCCGTAATGGAATCGGCGGCTTATATTTATTTGCTGCCGATAAATTTGGCGCGAGTGCGATGATTTGAAAATTTTAGGTCAGATATTGCCGAGGCAGGGACGGGAATGCCTCGTGAAAAATATCTGTCCGACTGGCTAATTTCTTACTGATGAATCTAAGGCCTATGGTAGATTGGCTTGATTTATTTAATCAGGTTAGTTTACCATTAAACAGTAGACGAAACGGTGCATCGTATAAGAAATTACAGGGTAAATGTTTTTTAATTTTCTCCTGGTTTACGGAATTGATGTTATTTTGCGGTTTTAAAGCTTTTGGCTGTTATTTCTAGTGGGTGAATGGCATATTAGGCCGTTCCTTGATTGTGATGTTGAACTTAAAAATGGTCTATGACTATTTAATTTTTTCCACTAGGCGCTTTGGTGGCAAAAAAATTCTACAAAATTTTTTTTGCCACCATATATTGATTAATTATGAATTTTCTGGTTAATTCCGTAATGGAATCGGCGGCTTATATTTATTTGCTGCCGATAAATTTGGCGCGAGTGCGATGATTTGAAAATTTTATGTCAGATATTGCCGAGGCAGGGACGGGAATGACTCGTGAAAAATATCTGTCCGACTGGCTATTTCTTACTGATGAATCTAAGGGCCTATGGTAGATTGGCTTGATTTAATTTAATCAGGTTAGTTTACCATTAAACAGTAGACGAAACGGTGCATCGTATAAGAAATTACAGGGTAAATGTTTTTTAATTTTCTCCTGGTTTACGGAATTGATGTTATTTTGCGGTTAAGCTTTTGGCTGTTATTTCTAGTGGGTGAATGGCATATTATGGCCGTTCCTTGATTGTGATGTTGAACTTAAAAAGGTCTATGACTATTTAATTTTTTCCCACTAGGCCGCTGGTGGCAAAAAATTCTACAAAATTTTTTTGCCACCCTATATTGATTAAATAGATATAAAATATATATATAATATACTTATATATTATATATATATAAAATATTATATATATTATTCTTATATATATATAGATATATATAATATATATATAATATTATATATATATATATATATATATACTAATAATATATTATATAGATATATATATATATAATACATATATTATTATATATATATATATACATATATAGATATATATTATATATATATATATATATACGTTATATATATATGTATGTATATATGTATATATATATATATATATATATATATACATATATATATATATATATATATATATATATATGTACATATATATATATATATATAATATATATATATATATAATATATGTATGTACATATATATATATATATATATAATATATATATATATATGTAATATATAGTATATATATTAATATATATGTACATATATATATATATATATATATATATATATATATATATACATTACATATATATATATATATATACTATATATATATATATATATATATATATATATATATATATATGTACGAGGGAGAGTCAAATATTTTATTTAAACATTTTATTTTTCAAAATATTTACACAAAAGCAGGGGATAAACAAGTAAGTAATTTTTCTCTCCCACCTTTTTGATGCACTTGGTCCAGTGGTTCACAAGCTTGCATATTGCCTCCAGGAAGAAGGTTTTTGGTTGGTTGTGCAACCATTCATGCACCGCTTACTTCACATCTTCATCTGTAGGAAATCGACGACCTTGTAAACAGTCTTTGAGCAGTCTAAAGATATGATAGTCGGAAGAGGCGAGATCTAGACTGTAGGCAGTCAGTTTCAACACCTCAAAGCCCAATTGGTTAATGGTTTCAAAGGGCGGCTG
Organism: Octopus sinensis; assembly: GCF_006345805.1. Lineage (NCBI taxonomy): Eukaryota > Metazoa > Mollusca > Cephalopoda > Octopoda > Octopodidae > Octopus > Octopus sinensis. The sequence goes on from NC_043009.1 coordinate 7,022,145, forward strand.
TGTGTGGACGTGCACTCTCATACAACATCAAAACTTCCTTCGGCAAAAGACTTCGGCGTTTGGTGCGAATTACTGGCTTCAGGTTGTTGGCCAACAAATCACTGTATCTTGCACTGTTTATCGTACACCCCTTAACCAGGCAGTCTTTCAGTATAAGCCCAAAAGAGTCCCAAAAGAGGATTAGCATCACCTTTCCCTTGGAAGACTAAGACTTGGACTCCTTCGATGCTGGGGAGCTAGGATGTTTCTACCCCATACTCTGTATTTTGTATTCTGCCTCATAATAATGCACCCACATTTCATCTCCTTTGGTGCGCATTGTTAGTGGAACGATCATGCTTACGCTGTAATGCGAGAAAGAACAATAGCGGGATCATGTTCAAACTTCGATCACGTGATTACAATAGTAAACAATAAACACATGCGCAAATGGCAGATATGCTATGGTGAATGTGCGGATAACTTTTGATTCACCCTCGTATATATATATATATATATATATATATATATATATATATATATATGAGGGCATGCTGAAAATTTCCTGGCTTTGGGTAAAGGATCAGTTAATTTTTATTAATCTCTTCTCAGATTCACACACTTATTGCAGCAGTCCTTCAGTTTTCTAAGCCCTGTAAAAGAAATCTTGAGGTCGCGCTTCCAACCACACTTTTCGCGTTAACGATACAACAAGGAACTTTTCAGTCTCCATCGTATATATATATATATATATATATATATATAGAGAGAGAGAGAGAGAGAGCGAGAGAGCGAGAGAGAGAGAGAGAGAGCGAGAGAGAGAGAGCGAGAGAGAGAGCGAGAGAGAGAGAGAGATCTTTACCTCTCTCTCTCTCATATTGTTAATATCTTTTGAATGTCGTTTCATTAACTTATGTTACATAAAGTTAAATTCAGAACAAGCCTTTAATTTTGTTATCATGGTACAAAACGAATAATATCAATTATCATTATTAAAAAGTCGGCTTTGTATGAAGAAGTTACATTCCATTTTCTGTCACATGTATGCATTTATTATTTAAAACAAACGGCAGGAGATTTTTTTAAACGGTGATCACTCTCATCTAAATAAAACTAGCGCTGTGGATTAGAACAAACGCCTCACCCTCGGAACAATGCGTTCCGTTATTTGTTCCGGCCTTTTACTTTTTCATTCAAATTACATTGACCTCATCTCTACCATTCATTATCCCAGCATTGATAAAATTCGGTGCCAGTCTAGTGGCCGTCTGCCTCGCACCTACAAATTGCAGAACTTTTCTCTGTTATACAAATTATTATTCTCGGCAATTCGCTTATATTTAAGGCACTAAAATTTTAAATAATGTAGAAACAGTCAACATACTTGTAAAGATACATTTGTAATAAATTGTTGTACGTATAGTAAAATTATATACATCCTTACGAAAATTTATATAGTAAAGACTTGTATTGAAATTTATTAATACGGAGGCCAAAAGCTTGCTCTCTGTTTAAGAATCGACATTGAAAACAGGCTAGAAATCCATTCATTATGAATAACTTACGTTACTCTCAAGGACCACATGTACGAGTTACGAATAGTTCACCTACAAGACTCATGCATAAAAACATGTTTGACAATATCAACAAGGGAATGCCGAAAAAGCACAGATTCTTTTGGTGATGGGGGGCAATCTTTTGACAGTTGGTTCAGCAGTATCAATTATAAGCAATTATTAACAATTATTTCAAACTCGTGAAACGAAAATATTAGAGCTCCTCTTTTCTTCTGCACATGACTGCCTGTATGCATACGTATGTATGGGTGAAACAATGCTATTAAGGACAAATATAAATGTTTCTAAACCAGTATTATAGTAAATATTCCGTCGCTGATGAATTTTTCGGATTACAGATTTTGAATAAAATCACGACTATTTTGTGCATTTGTTATGCATGCATATATATATATATATATATATAACGTCCTCGCGTTGTTGTGTTTTCCCTTTGTGTTTTCATGTTTGGATTAACTTTATATATTTGTATATATGTATATTTATGTATATACATTTTATATTTTTATTTCGAACTTGCTTAAATCTTTGGACTGCAACTATATTTGGGTACCTCTTTGAAATGTTTAGTTGAAGAGGTTCATTTCCAGGCCCTATTTTTCGGTATTTATTCTCCTACGACCTTATCGCCGAACTGGAAGGTAAAGAAACCACTGGGTTTAAAACAATGTCAGGATACAGACAACTTCCACTCCGCCTCATATATATATATATATATATATATATATATATATATATATATATGTGTGGTGTGTGTGTGTGTGTGTGTGTGTGTGTATGTATGTAATGCATACATGCATTCAGAAGGCATTGGTCAGCCTGGGGTACACATTTGCCAATCCAAGATGCCTCGCAGTGGAACAGGAGTGCATGCTAGCTTGTTACTACGCAATCACTCTGTTGATTATTGATATATGTATGTTAATGTGCGTGTATATATATATATATATATACATATGTAAACATATATATATATGTAAATATATATATATGTATATATAGTTACATATATATAGATATACACACACACGTATATGTATATATATATATATGTGTGTGTGTGTTGTAAATATGCACTCTTTTAATGGTTTCAGTCGCCGACCATGCCGGAGCACCACCTTCATTTTTTTATTGTTTTTATTTTGGTTTTGTTGTTGCTTTATAATTGAAAGTTGGTCCACGGTCGAGCGTGTACATACACACATACACACTCACATTCATACACACATGCATGAACACGCACATGCATACATATATACATACATAATAGTCGTAGTAGTGGCTGTGTGGTAAGTAGCTTGTTTACCAACCACATGGTCCCGGTTTCAGTCCCACTGCGTGGCACCTTGGGCAAGTGTCTTCTACTATAGCCTCGGGCCGGCCAAAGCCTTGTGAGTGGATTTGGTAGACGGAAACTGAAAGAAGCCCGTCGTATATATGTATATATATATGTGTGTGTGTGTATATGTTTGTTTGTCTGTGTTTGTCCCCCCAAAATCACTTTACAACCGATGCTGGTCTGTTTACGTCACCGTAACTTAGCGGTTCGGCAAGAGACCGATAGAATAAGTACTAGGCTTACAAAGAATAAGTCCTGGGGTCGATTTGCTCGACTAAAGGCGGTGCTCCAGCATGGCCACAGTCACATGACTAAAACTAGTAAAAGAGTAAAAGAGTATAATACATATACATACATACATACATACATACATACATACATACATACATACATACATACATACATACATACATACATACATACATACATACATACATACATACATACATACATACATACATACATATAATAATATTTACTACGCTGAATCAATTCATCCGGACTTCATTTTTTTCTCTATGAAGTATTCAAATACAATTGTAGATACTTATAGTCTACACATATGTGTGTGTATCATTGAGCATGCGTGTGCTTTTTCTTTCTTTTTTGTTTTATTTTTCTATTTTTGCGTATGGATTACATTTCACTCATGTGTACTATAGATGCGTATTGCACATTGTGTTTGTTAAACGCTGCTATCGTGCTAAATAATAGTCCACATCATCTGCTATATTATAGAAATGTCCGCACACTAATACAAGACGAGCACCATTCAAATTCTTTGATGGTAACTTGAAAAAGAAGACGCACAAAAGCTAATAGGGTACATATTTTCTTGACAGAGATGCGGTGAAATATACCGCGGCTGCTGAGGGCTACAGATGTATTGATGTATATGCTAATGTTTGTATGTGTATATATATAAAGATAGAGCGGAGAGAGAATGTGTGAAAAATTCAAATAGATAGGTTCGGAGATAAATAGACAGATATATATATGTATACATGAAGAATGAATACACAGAAATATACTAGTTTTCATCTAATATACGTGTATATAGATATATGTGTGTCTGTATGAGTGCATGTATACATATATGTGTGTGTATGTATATGTGATATATTATATATATTATATATATATATTATATAATAATAATATATAATAATAACATATATACATGCATACATGCATACGTATATATGTATATAAATATACATATATATATATATATATATATATATATATATATATATATATATATATATATATAATATACATATATACTTGCATACCATACATACATACTTGTATATATATATATATATATATGTATATATATATATATATATGCATATACATATATACGTAGTATGCATGTATATATGTATATATTATAAATATGTATGTATAATATATATATATATAATATATATATCATATACAAACAAATACATACATTTCTACATACATACCTGCATACATAACTACGTACACACATTCATTACGAACATAATGAATATATATATATATACACATACAAAATTATGCGTGCATGTGTATGGGTATTTATATGATATCGTGGGTGATGTTTACGTATGTGCATAAATGAAAGTGCATAACCCCCCCCCTCTCTCTCTCATTCTCCTCTTCTTTTTCTCCTCCTCTTTCCTGTTCACTCCTTCTGCATGTAGATCCGTCTGTGTGTATATGTGTGTGCGTGTACATAGCTGTGTGTATATGTGCGCTTATAAGTGCGTGCATTTCTGTATAATGCATATGGGCGTATGTGGTATATGTATGCGGCAATATTTGCGCATGTGTGTGTGTGTGCGAACGCGCCTGCATGCGTGTGCGCGTGTATGTGAGTGTGTGTATGTGTGTGTGTGTGTGTGTGTGTGTGTGTGTGTGTTCGTGAGTGTGTTTGTGTGTGTGTGTGATTGTGTGTAAGCGTGTTCTCTTGAAAGGAAACCGCTGCACGCAAGATAAACAAACAAACAAATAATGTAAACAACATAATAAATACATAAATGAAAAATAAAGAGTAATAAAGAAAGAAAGAAAGAAAGGAAAAACCAACAAACAAGATGAGTGTGTTGTGGTCGGTGATGGTGGCGGCGGTGAGGCTGGTGGGGCCGGTGGGGCCGGTGGGGGAGGGGAATAACTTAAAAGCGCGCTTGACATAGTAAACACAAACTAAGTTAATAAGATCAAATACACATGTTTAAAGGATTTTTGGGGTTCGAAATTAAGTATTAGAGGTTTCATGATTCTTAATGGAACGTTTATGAGAGAATGGGGGAGCGGGTGTGGTGGAGCAGAGGGAGAGGAGAGAGAGAGAGAGAGAGAGAGAGAGAGAGAGAGAGAGAGAGGAGAAGAGAGAGAGAGAGGAGAGAGAGAGAGAGAAGAGAGAGAGAGAGAGAGAGAGAGAGACGGGAAATGGCAAGGCTGTATATAATGAAAATTTATTTCCGAATGTTGACTATAAACTTGGAGAGTGGAAGCTATGATGAAGGAAAAATATACAGAAATGGAAGATGAAGTGAAAGAGTAAGAGACAAGAATGATAGAAAGTGACCGAGAGAGAGAAAGAAACGGACAGACAGACAAGTAGACAGAAAGAGAGAGAGAGAGAGAGGAGGAAATATTGAAGGTGGAATGGTTGTGAAAGTCACTGCGGGTTATGATTGGTCGGAGTATGTGCATATGAGCAAACGTGTAGCATCAATGACCGGTTGAATTTACATGAAGCTTATCAACTTTCTACATCTAGTAATGCCCTCGGCGGCTTCGGCTTTGGAGTAAAATTAGAAATCCGTTATTTTTTACTTCGTCCATTCGTTTCTGCTTCCATTTTACTTTTTTTTCCCCCACTTTTCATAGTTTTGTTTCCTTTTTATTTGCTATTTCGTATGATATTCATTTTTTCATATTTTTATTTACTTTTTAAGCATTACATTATACTGTTTGTTATAAAAGTTATATTTCCTTTTTTTTTTTCTTCTACTTCGCAAATTGCCTGTACATCATCGCTTCATTTTAGCATTATTACTATATTTTTCATTTCGCTTCTGTTTCAAATTTTCTTTGATTTCCACCCCACCCTACCCCGATTTCTCATTGCATTCCATTTCATATTTTACTTCTGCCATCACCGGTTGTTTTAGTATTAATTCTTACTCCCATAAAATCCCACTAACAACTTAAACCTCTACTTAAAACTCTTCCTCTACCATTCTCTTTAACAGAAATATCAACACTAACGTCTCTAAACCTGCCTCACTAAATAATCAATTACTAACAAGTATTTACCTAACAACTCTGCTACTCGTTTCCTTCGCCCTAAAACTATAGTATTAAATTCTAACACTCAGTAATATACTACTAATAAATTTTACATTACTGAATTAGTAGCATTAACATATATTTTCTAAAGTACTTCAAGCTACAATATACAACTTAAAATAAAGCGGCGAGCTGGTAGAAACGTTAGCACGCCGGGCGAAAATGCGTAACCGTATTTCGTCTGCCGCTACGTTCTGAGTTCAAATTCCGCCGAGGTCGACATTGCCTTTCATCCTTTCGGGGTCGATAAATTAAATACCAGTTACGCACTGGGGTCGATGTAATCGACTTAATCCGTTCGCCTGTCCTTGTTTGTCCCCTCTGTGTTTAGCCCCTTGTGGGTAGTAAAGAAATAGGTATTTCGTCTGCCGTTATGTTGTAACTTCAAATTCCGCCGAGGTCGACTTTGCCTTTCATCCTTTCGGAGTCGATAAATTAAATACCTGCTACGCACTGGGGTCGACATAATCGACTTAATCCTTGTTTGTCCCCATCTCTGTTTAGCCCCTGTGGGTAATAAAAAAAATGGATATTTCGTCTGTCTTTATGTTCTGAGTTCAAATTCCGCCGAGGTTGACATCGCCTTTCATCCTTTCGGAGTCGATTAAATAAGTACCAGTTACGCATTGGGGTCGACATGATCGACTAATCCGTACGTCTGTCCTTGCTTGTCCCCTCTTTGTTTAGCCCCTTGTGGGTAATAAAAAAAATAGATATTTCGTCTGTCTTTAAGTTCTGAGTTCAAATTCCGCTGAGGTCAACTTTGCCTTTCATTCTATCGTGGTCGATAAATTAAGTACCAGTTACGTACCGAGGACCTTCTAATCGACTAGCCCCCACTTTCAAAATTGTGGACCTTGTGCCAAGAGTAGAAAAGAATATATAACTTTAAATAATTAAAATGGAATGAAAAAGTAGCTCAGTCGTTCGGATCCTGGATTATGCAATTGATGGTTATAATTAGTAGCACGCCGGACAAAATGCTTATCAGTATTTCGTCCGACTTTACATTCTGAGTTCAAATTCCACCGAGGTTTACTTTGCCTTTCATCAATTCAGGGTCGATAAAATAAGTATCAGTCGAGATATTGTCGACAAGACCCCTATCTCCGAAATTACTGGCCACAATTTGAAGCTAATAATTATTCTTTTCTACTTTCCGAAAATTTGAGGGAGGGGGCCAGTCGATTAGATCGAACACAGGACGCAACCGGTGCTTACTTTATCGACCCTGGGTCAATATTGAGAAAAAATGGTTGAAATCAAATTCCACCGAGGTTGACTTTACCTTTCATCCTTTCGGTATCGATAAAATAAGTACCAGGTCAGCACTGGGGTCAATGTAATAATCGACTTAACCATCGCACCCAAATTTCAAGCCTTTCGTCTATAGTAGAAAGGATTATTATTATTATCGCTGGGAATTTCTTTCTGATTTTGCTTTCCTTTTATAGTTTTGGTCCTCTGAAACTATTGCTTACCGGATGTATTTAAGGGTCTTCTAAAGGAGTTTCACCCAGTTTCAATCACGAAATAGGCCTTCCGCCTGTTCCGGAAACTTTCAATATATCCCTTTTTACAACATGGCCAATACTTGTCTAAATAGAAACGTGGTTCTAGGAGAAAATGTGTCTGCTTCCTCGCGCTCAATCGACCCGAGGTATAGTAGTCCACTAAACATAGAGTTCGCCACTCCCTTTGACTTTTGCAAAAAACCTATGGTAAAATAACAGCACCAACAACAATAGCAGCAACAACATCGCTAGCAGCCAAAACAAGGTCTCTAACAATAGCATGACCTGTGACAACTACAACTCCAAGAACAATAACGAAATCAGAAAGAACACCAACAGCGAAAATAGTTGTTATGAAACCAGCATAACAACAACAACGATATTGCTATAAGCATGAGCAGATGTATCGACGTCAATAAAAGCGCTGACTGCTACAATAGTATCAACAGTAATGCTATTTACGAAGACAGTAACGAGAAAACACATCGGAAGGAAAAATATTACTTCGCAAATATAATAAATTCATGGACGGGAAATAATAAGCTTTAAATCACGCCCCCAACAAGACAGAACAGAAGTATCAATGGAGTTCCAGGTTTTCGGAGACAAAGTGCGAGCAGATGCGGATGGTCATGGAGGGTAGGAGACCCAAATGTTACATCTGTGACAAAACCGGTCACTTAAAAGCATTCTGCGCTACTGTGGAGAAGTAGAGTTCGATTCCAGCAGTGACCTGAATAATA
>NC_043009.1:7040641-7078141 GCF_006345805.1 Octopus sinensis
GAAATCCTCGTCGCCACTGTTATGTCGCTCGTTCGGATGCCTTCTACTCAACTCTACTCTGCTCCTACTGCTCACCTCTTACCGCTACTCTGACGTCTAGGTTTCTCTCTATATATCTACGTATTGGGCTAGACTACTTTCGTCGTCTGGGGGCGTCCACACAATTGATAACGATAGCGAATGCTTCTTTTGTTGTTAAATACATACATATTGGCGCAGGAGTGGCTGTGTGATAAGTAGCTTGCTTACCAACCACATGGTTCCGGGTTCAGTCCCACTGCGTGGCATCTTGGACAAGTGCCTTCTGCTATAGCCTCGGACCGACCAATGCCTTGTGAGTGCATTTGGTAGACGGAAACAGAAAGAAGCCTGTTGTATATATGTATTTATATATGTATTTGTATGTATGTTTGCGTGTCTGTGTTTGTCCCCCTAGCATTGCTTGACAACCGATGCTGGTGTGTTTACGTCCCCGTCACTTAGCGGTTCGACAAAAGAGACCGATAGAATAAGTACTGGTCTTACAAAGAACAAGTCCCGGGGTCGATTTACTCGACTGAAGGTGGTGCTCCAGCGTGGTCACAGTCAAATGACTGAAACAAGTAAAAGAGTAAAAGAGTAATAACAACAGAAGGGTGATTAGTAGAACAACCCTATTAAACATGAACCAAGGGTAAATATAGCACATCTGATATAGTCGTTTGCCACAGAAAAGGAAAAAAAAAAAATACTGTACTGCCATAGAAGTCAGCGGCCCCGCAAGCATTTCTTGTATATTTTCTGAGAAGGATACTGTATACAGACAACTGCCTCTCTACGCGGTTTAAGAATTCCTATTTATACCAATAATTATTATGCACTTATATATGTTAATACATATTTAAGCGTGAAGGAGCGTGGCTTATTGGTTAGCGTATTCGGCAAACGATGGTAAGGTCGTGAGTTCATTTTCTGGCGGCGCTTTGTGTCTTTGAGCAAGACACTTTATTTCACGTTTCTTCAGCCAGTCCATCTAACTGGCAAAAATGAGTTGTGCCTGTACTTCAAAAGACCGACCTTCTCACATTTGGTATCATGATGAATCTCTCTGAGAATTATGCTAAGTGTACATTTGTCTGTTGAGTGCTCAGCCACTTCTTCGTTGATTTCACGAGCAGGTTGTTACGTTGATCGGATCGTCTAGAACCACGAGTACAAAAACGAATGTTCAAGAAGCAATCTGAAAAGGTTGGGGTTTTGAGGCAAATAAAGTGACCAGATTTATCTGCAAAGAAATTATTCAGGTGAACAGACTTTGAACACAGTTTGTGTCATTATACAATTCTGTAAGCAGAACAGTATAACGGTACAAGACTTTACATAAGTTAAGCATACAGCGCTTAATGATGTTGTTATCGAAATTCCACTGGTGGATATAATTTTGTTTTTGTTTGAATCTAACTCATTTCTTGTGCGAAGTAATCAAATAATAATTTAACTAGTCACACTCAAAAATACCTCACTAATCTTTGAAAGAACACGGCCAACAGTCAAATACTAAATTTGGTGTTGTTAGTCACCATAAATAACAATACTGTTGCTTCTGTTTGCTACAAAATACCAGATATAGTTCAACAACCATCAGCTTCACCCCAAACATTATATGAGACTTTGAGTCATTGATAGACTGATGTAAAGATGTAGAAGTGTGGGCTGCCTCAAGTGCTGTCCATCCTGATGGTTAATACATATATAATTGACTATCAAAGTTCAAATACTTGATCGTTTAAACGACTGAAAATATTCCACCATATAAATGTGTGCCAGTCTGGTTGTATAAAAAGAAGTCCTTATCAATTTCGTTCAAATCTTTTCAGTGTTTGGTTTATATCATTACAAGGTAAAATATGTAGCAATTACGAACAGGTAAGTGGGAAATATGTGACTATGTGAAAGGGCGGCGAGCTGGCAGAAACGTTAGCGCGCCGGGCGAAATGCGTAGCCGTATTTCGTCTGTCGTTACATTCTGAGTTCAAATTCCGCCGAGGTCGACTTTGCCTTTCATCCTTTCGGGGTCGATAAATTAAGTACCAGTTTCGCACTGGGGTCGATGTAATCGACTTAATCCCTTTGTCTGTCTTTGTTTGTTCCCTCTATGTTTAGCCCCATGTGGGTAGTAAAGAAATATATGTGAGAAATCGACATCATTATTAATGGGAAAGAAAAGGCGGTGAGCTGGCAGAATCGTTAGCACGCTGGGCGAAATGCATAGCAGTATTTCGAATGCCGCTACTTTTTGAGTTCAAATTCCGGCGATGTCGACTTTGCGTTTCATCATTTGCGCGTCGGAAAATTACCATGTTTCATTTGTTGCGTTCAAACACCGCCCAGGAAAACTTTGCCATCCATCCTTGCAAGTTCGATGAAGTAAAATACCATTTAAATACTGATGGATTATACCCCTCTAACACCCTACCATAAATTTCAGACCTTACCATTATAACCTATAATCGAATCAGATATTTAAGGGAGTGGTGAGGGCAGTGGATTTCTCCTATAGGCAGAAGGCATGAAAATTTTGTGGGGCAGAAGCTAGACGATTTCATCGACCACAGTGAAGAACTGTTAATTATTTCAGCGCCCTTGAACGGATAAAAGACAAAGTCTATCTCAACAGAATTTGAAATCAGAACGTAGAGACGGGTAAAATACCGCTAAGCGGTTTGTCTAACGATACTGTCATCTGGCTGCCTGCATTCAAAAAATGCCATGTGGTATTTCTTCTGGCTTTTCACATTCTAAGATGTCGGTTATATAAAATACCTATCAACTACTAGGATGGATTTAAACATTTTTACAAAAAAACTCCTCTTATAAATTCTTGGACTTTTGCCAATTTTAGAAATAGCTATTCTTGGAAACGATGGTTTACGGAATCTGTTTAATGTCGGAAATTACACTTTAAGATTCGAGTTCAAACTTGGCAGATTGAACTTGCATCCTTCAGGGTTCAATAAGAGAAATACCCATAAAGACCAGCAAATTATGCAATGGCTTTTACTCTCAACTTCGAAGTGTATGACCTGCTGACTCTACGGAAGGTCATAGTAATGTGAAGGAATTGTTTTGGCAGAATCAATAGTGCGTAGTACTTAAGGCATTTTAGTTATTTGTTCCCGCTCCTTAAGTTCTGATTTCAAAACACGCTGAGGACAAATTTTTCTTTCATGTTTCGGGTTCGAATATAAAAGTGCAAGTTAAGTACAGAGGTCAGAGGTAACGGCTAACGGCATCCCTCAAATTTCAAGCCTTGCTCTTATGCTAGAATCAATTATCATCATCGTCCATAACTGAACATTTGGTCTTTGGAAATATTTCTATCATAGTTTTGTTCTATTATTGAATTCTTACTTAGACCTTCGTTTAACAGCAGTCAGGCCACATTGAGATAAAAACATATCTTTTTTGTTTCTCATTTTTTATCTGTCAAAATATGAAGAAGGCATTAACAAGGAAGCGATGTCAGCTGTCAAAACCTGATATTTTCCATGTACAATAAAGCTCTTAATGTACATATACATTAACAGCTTTTCACTTCACTTATATAACATGCACCCTTTTTTTTTCCAACACGTTGCAAAATACTTTTGTATCAGAAAATTTACACTAACATGAAATAATCATTGACAGCCGAAAAAATATATTTTATGATTGATAAAATAAAAGGAGATATCTAATTACAATAAAATTGTATACATGTGTAGGTTTGCATTGAAATAAAAGTAAATGGGAGAGTGTTGGAATAATTCTATTATAATTTAGTGAAGAAGAAATAGCAGTACCCAAAAATTTTGTAATCTCCCAGGACCGGTGAGAAAGACACGGCTGAGGTAAATTTTCATTATCGGAAAGGCAAATTTTACAGAACTTATAATACGTAGATAGTGAGGGTTTTCACGATCTTCAATATTCTAAGGATGAAGGATTGAGTTGTAGGTATCCGTGAAGTTGAATATTGTATGAGTTGAATATTACATAAAAAAAAAAAGCGTTTGAATTGTTGGCCTCTAAGGAGAGGATATGCAAATAGCAAATTCGAAGGATATGATGCATTTGTAGTATGACAAGGTATGGAGGGTGATAAAATAGTGTTTGTGCTATAGAAATTGTAGCGAGTATTTATGAAATGAGGAAAATATAAGAGAAGCTAGCGAACTTAAAGCTGGGACTCGTTCTTGAACGCTGCTTCACCAGTATACTCTCTTTTACTCTTTTACTTGTTTCAGTCATTTGACTACGGCCATGCTGGAGTACCAAATTTAGTCGTGAAAATCGACCCCAGGACTTATACTTTGGAAGCCTAGTAAATAATTCTATCGGTCACTTTTACCGAACCTCTAAGTTACGGGGACGCAAACACGCCAGAATCGGTTGTCAAGCGATGTTGGAGAAAAATACAGACACACACACACACACACACACACACACACACACACATATACACACATACACACACACACACACATATATATATATATATATATATACATACAACACCAGATGGTGTTTCACACGTGTTTTTTATTGATGGCCTTAGGTGTTACATCCCGCAAAAACCCATTTTCCTCAGGTGAATACATGTTAGAATTAACAGAAATAAACGTTAAGAAGTACATAGTACCATAAGACTCTAATGCCCCCAAATCGGTCAGACCAAATAAGATTTCGATCGTTCCTTCCGAACACTCACACAAATGGTTTGTCTACATATATCAGCTGTTTGTGTTGCACAAAGATCCGCATAAACTGTACAGCGGCACGAATGTGAAATTCGTCACATCCTCAAATGATTGTATAACAATGTGGAATGAAGTGATTTGCTCAAAAACAAAAGGCACTGACCGGCCTGGGAAGATAAAGGATGAACTCACGATCCTGAGTACACCTCCATGACCACTTTGTGTATGTGTGTGTGTACGAGCGCGCGAACAGAAACAGAAGAGCCGTTAAACCTTGGTTAAACCATCAAACAGTCGTTGCGGCTTTCTGTGGCCTTGGGTCATACCTCGATCGGGTCGAGCATGGCTTTCACTCACTCGATGATAAATCAATGCCTTTTACTGGAAACGATCAGATTTTTTTTTTCGTCCTTTACACCATATTTAGAAATACCCTACACATCTTATGTCACGTTGATACTCCTACGAATCCACCATAGTTAAGAACGTAAAATGATAAAACATATCTAAATATACATACATATATATATATATATATATATTATATATATATATATATATATATATTATATATATATATATACACATATATATATGTATATATATATACATATATATATATATATACATATATATATATATACATAATATATATATATATATATATATATAGATATATATATATATATATAATATATATACATATACACACACACACATATATATATGCACACATATTTATATACACATATATATATATGTGTATGTATGTATATATATAGATAGATCGATAGACAGATAGATAGATAGATGTAGAAAGGCATATCTGCATATACATGTATGTATGTGTGCGTGAGTGTGTTAGTGTGTGTGGGTGTATAGTGGTGTGTGTTTGTGTGCATGTGTGGATATATGAACGCATTTAAACATAAGTAATTATGAGAAATATTTATTTCTCTGTATACTCTGTTTATGGCGGTGTATGTAAAAATTAAACAAGTTCATAAATATATTTATGAAGCATTTTAAGAAACACTTTCATACACGCAACATAACATACACACCGCCTACAAACAGTGACGAAGGAGTGAGGGATAGAGAGAGAGAGAGAGAGAGAGAGAGAGGAGAGGAGAGGGACAGAGAGGAGGAAAGAAAGAGAGTTGAGGAGAGGGAAATTTGTTTGATTTTAACGTTTACTCCTACTCCTTGTAAAATATATTTCGTTTTACATAATACAAACTGTTTGATCGTTTGATGTTTGCTAAGCCAATACATTTTATTATAGAAATTCTAGAATATATGTCTATATTTTATTAATGCTAAAATTTCAAAAAGTAGAAAAATGAAGAAAAATTAGAAACAAATGAAGGGAAAAGTATTTCGTTTCATAACTTAATGCTATATATGAAAATGAACGTAAATATAAGCAGTTAAAATATTTCACTTACTAAATCTAGCGCTAGATGGCAGCATGATGAAATAGTTAGAGAATTTGATAGACAGCCATGTTGTTTTTGTTTGTAATCACGTGTTTTCGTTGCTTCTGTCATCACCATTAATAATTCCCCTTATTTAAATTTAATTTAAGGTTAGCGGTTCCGTTTTATATTTATATATTGTGTTCTATAGTTTGTTTTTTTTTTGCTCTATAGGCGCAGGAGTAGCTGTGCGGTAAGTAGCTTGCTTAACAACCACATGGTTCCGGGTTCATTCCCACTGCGTGGCACCTTGGGCAAGTGTCTTCTACTATAGCAGCGAGCCGACCAAACCCTTGTGAGTTGGTTTGGTAGACGGAAACTGAAAGAAGCCCGTCGTATATATATAAATGTATATAAATATATATGTATGTGTGTGTATATGTTTGTGTGACTGTGCTTACCCAACTTCGCTTGACAACCGATGCGGTTCGGCTAAAGGGACCGATAGAATAAGTACTAGGCTTACAAGGAATAAGTCCCGGGGTCGATTTGCTCGACTAAAGGCGGTGCTCCAGCATGGCCGCAGTCAAATGACTGAAACAAGTAAAAGAGAAAGAGAGTACCATACCTGAATATAAATACATTTATATGTGTGTTTGTGAGTGTGTGTGTGTGTGTTTGTGAGTGTGTGTGTGTGTGCCTGTGTATGTGCGTGTGAGTGTCTTTGTACAAAGAAACACCCATACTGTACATGCGAGCATTCGCGCATACGTGCTTGTGTACGCATATGTATATATGTGTGTCTGTGTATTTATATGAGCTTTTATGAAACAATAATCATTTCCACTATTGGCAGGAGACCTGAAATGTTGGGCTAGTCGATTACATCGACTCCAGTGTGCAATTGGTACATGTTTTCGACCCCGAAGCGTTAACCCTCAAAATCGGCATTGCTGGAAGTTGAACCTAGAGTATTATGCAAGAAGAATCGCCACTAAGCTTTTTCGCCGACGAGCTACCAATCTTCACTGCTCGGCACCTAAAATAATATTTTTATCCAATATGGGCATTTGATCGGAAAATGAGTAAGTTGATTACGTCGACCCCCAGTGTTCAACTGGTATTTGTTTTATCGACGTGGAAAGGATGAAAGGCAAAATCGACTTCGCGAGATTTGAGACCAGATCGTACGGATTGGAGAAATGCTGCAAAATATCTCGTCCGGCATGCTAAAGATTTTGTCTGCTTGGCGCTTTAAATAACGATAATAGTAATTCTTTCTACTATAGGTACAAACTTTGGAGGAGGGGGATAGTCGATTACGTCGACCTCAGTACTCGACTGGTACTTATTTTATCGACCCTGAAAGAAAGAAAAGGCAAAGTCGACCTCGGTGGAATTTGAACTCAGAAAGTGAAGACGGACGAAATGCCCCTAAGCATTTCATCTGGCGTGCTAACGATTCTGCCAGCTTGCCGCCTTCATAGTGAAAATAACAATAATAATAATAATAATAACAACAACAACAACAACAATTCCGTTTTTGGATTTGGTTTGCAATATTCTTTATGTAAGTTCGTGTGTTGAAGCATATTCTGTTGTGTCTGGGGAGAGAAGACGGTCGATGGTGTGTATTTTGGAGAGATTAGAACGAAGGGTGGCACGCATAAGGCGGTAGGATGTAGTACGGAGCATGGGTAGCATTGTTGTAGTAAGGCCCAGAGAAATCGCACGACTCTACCGCAACGTATGAAAGGATAAGCCTATATGAAAATATATTTTAGCAGAAAGCTCCGAGATAATGGTATCATTGATCAAAGCAGTTTATCATGAACTAATAGCTTGATTACATCCTCCCACTTTGAAGGGTGTCCGTCTGAAATCCAGGAACAGGAAATATCAACCAAGTACCTGATGCACAAAAGGGATAGAGATGCTGGAAAAGCAGTAAAATGTGACAACCGATGCAGACTTTGTGGGGTTCACACTGAAGATTATCACCCACATCATAAGGAGTTGTCTGAAGATGTCATAACAGTATTATCTTCCGGTGAGATATGATGTTGTAGCTAGGACACTCTATACTGAAATCCGTCGGAAAGATAAACCCGAGGACGAAGAAATAAGAACCCACAATATGGTAGAAGCTACAGCCACTCATAATAAAATGGAGTACTGGTGAAATGCCCCAGTGAAGACCACAATAAAAAGTAAGCTCAACAGACCTGATCTAATGATTTGGAACAAAGAAGAGAAACTGCGCAGTTGTGGAAATTAGCTGCCCAGTGGATGTTAATATAAAGCTGAACATCAGTGAATAAGGGAACACCTACCCTGAACTATTGAGAAATCTGCAGTTACTCTATCCAGATTACAAGTTCAGGTTTATACTTGTAATTATTGGGGTCCTGGAATATGTAACGATCTTGAGGAATTATGCCTCTCAAAGGAGAAGGTTAATTCGAAGACTACAGATTCAATCCAGGACTAGAACTGTATAAATCTTTAAAAGTTTATCATTTAAATATATATGAAAGTTTATCATTTTATATATATATGCAGCTACATGCATGAAAATACATACATAAAGCAAAACAAACAAATTTTCACATATACATACAAAAATTATCCTGTTGTTGATGTTGAAATTTCAATGAAGGAGCCTTGAATCTAGGTTAGAAACCGGCTCTTTCTCTATTGGAAAGAATCAGCGAAATAAAACTGAACAATGACATACATACATGCACACATACACACATACACACGCACACATACGTACATACACACATACACACATACACACGCACACATACATACATACATACATACATACATACATACATACATACATACATACATACATACATATATGTATATACATGTATACATGCATATTTCCATACGGTGGCAGACTTCCAAATAATTATCGCTCGTGGTTTTGTTAATGATGTCAGAAGTAAGTTTCCTAAAAGTCTTATCATAACTGCAGTGATATATAAGTGGATTCCAAATAGAGATATATTAAAGGATTTAGTTAAAAAACAAGCAAACACGAAAATATGTAAATAAACAGATATTTAAGACATACTTAAAATTTGGAAAATAAATACATATTTTTATTGCTAAAAATCTCTGGATATATGCCAATAAGACAAATTAGTATTGAACGTTTGTGTATAGGGAGAGTTTAGGCTTTTGCATGTAGAGCTAGAAATAGCTGCCGATCTCACTCATATCACAAAATGACTATCTTTCAAAGGGGAAAGGTTACATTGTATATTACGATTAGAGATATAAGAAATCTGAAATATAGATAGAAGTTTTTAAAATCGAGTTTGGTCTGATGCTGAGGCAAAACTTCAATACTCAAACAACTTCTCCGTTAATCTAAATATATAATAGATTCAGCAAACCGAAATACAACGGTTTCACGGAATGGATAATTCAATTTTATCGACCCCAGTATTCACCTGGTACTTATTTTATCGACTCCGAAAACATGAATGGCAAAGTTGAACCCGGCGGAATTTGAACGCAGGACCTAAAGACTAACGAAATATTGCTAAGCATACTGCTCGGCGTATTAATGATTCTGTCAGATCGACGCCTTAACAACAACAACAACAAAATAATAATAATAATAATAATAATAATAATAATAATATAATAATAATAATAATAGGCGGTTACAATACCAGTGATCGTAGGAGCACTAGGAATGATCAAGAAGGGAACCGAAAATTATATGAGAATGATCCCTGGCTTACCATCCCTGCAAGAAGTGCAAAAGATTGTCTTAACTGGTACATCACACGTATTGAGAAGAGCATTGTCGAGGTGAGAGCTGTTGCTGCTCATGTATTTTAATTTAACTTAAAAAAAAAATTTTTTTTAAATGAACGAACTATTGAGTTTGGTTTAATGGCCTACCAATGTATACTATGAGTTTCTTTGCCCTAGGAGTCGGGAAGACACTCAGCAAGAAATGGAAGCAAATTTGAAAGAAGAAAAAAAAAGTAATGATAATAATAATAATAATAATAATAATAATAATAAAAATGGTTTCTACTGGAAGCACGAGGCCACAAACATGTGGAAAGGAATTAAGTCAATTACATCGACCTCAGTGTGCAACTGGTACTAATTTAATCAACCCCAAAAGGAAATACAAAGTTTCGGATGATATGCCCTCCAGTCTTTTTCAGGTGTCTTGGCGAAATTTCAAACCTGGTTCCTAATTCCTAAGTTATTATATTATTATTATTATTATTATTATTCAGGTCACTGCTTGGAATTGAACTCGTAATCTTGGGGTTTGTAGCCCGCGCTCTTAACCACAGCGCCATATGCCCGTGAGCGTTCCATTTCCATATATATATGAATAACATCGAAAAATACCTTAGGAATGAGAACCCAGGTTCGAAATTTCCCCAAGACACCTGATGAAGACTGAAGGGTATATCAGCCGAAACGTTGTGTTAACAACAAACAAGATGAGGACAAATATCCGTCGAATGTAAATAATGTAAATAATGTAAATATTTTTGCTTCGTTTGTTTGCTTGATAGATTTTCATGATTAACCAAAACTGCTCTGACATTTGCTGAAGCTAAAGCAAAGGCGTATAAAAAAACAAATGTTTGTTTTCCGCTAATTCTGTGAAAATATGAAAGAAAATAAGCTGCGAAAGGAGTTCGTAAGCAGAACTCTCTGTCTCCTTCCCTTCTCCTCAGTCGGTGAGTTCCGAGTTCAAATCTCACCCTAGCCAGTTTTGCTTTTTATTGTAAGATATGTGAATACATATTATTGTTCAGGTACTGCATGGAATTTGCCTTTCTTTTTTCTTTCTTTCTTTCTTCCTTCCTTCCTTCCTTTCTTTCTTTCTTCCTTTCTTTCTTATCCTCTCCTCCTTTTTAACTCTTCCTCTTTCTACCTTTTCTTCTTCTCCTTCTTGGGTTTACTTCATTCCCTTCGTTTTTCTTCTTCTTCTTCTTCTTCTTTCTCTTCTTCTTCCTCTTCTTCTTTCTCTTCTTCTTCCTCTTCTTCTTCTTCTTCTTCTTCTTCCTCTTCTTTCTCTTCTTCTTCTTCCTCTTCTTTCTCTTCTTTTTCTTCTTCTTATTCCTTTTCTTCTTCTTCATCTTCTTCTTCTTCTCTCTCTTTCTCTTTCTCACCCACCAACCCCACTCTGTCTCTTTCCCCAAAACGGTTAAGAAGCTATTTTGATAGAGTGTTCAGGGAGAAAGCTCAAAGTGTGTTCTTTACTTCAGAAATGGAAAACAATTGTGTTACCAGCCAACAAACTTTTCTCATCTAACATAGCAACACGTTTATTCATTCTCACATGTGCATGAACGCTGCTGATGTTTTTTGCTGCTAAGCATATTGTTGAAATTGATGAAATTGTCAATTTTTACTTCATAGAATATCCTTATATATTTTCGTGAACAATGCTTGGGATTAGCTGTAATATTAAATTTATTCTATTTGTTTTCTGTAGGTTGTATCCATTTTCACTTTTGTTGAAGAGGCGTTTCTCTGCCGAAAATCCATCTTGTGTTGGATTTAAAGAGAAGAGAAAAATACAATTATGTTTAAAATTCTAAGACGTTCCATTTCCATATATACATATATGGAAATATATATATATATATCTTTCAGGATATGTTACAGGTAACCTCCTGGAAGGCATTTGACGCAGTCGTCTTGATATGTGAAACTCCGAGTAACAGGTTTTGTTGAATTTCTGCTTCTTTTAATTTAAAGCCTATTACTCTACCCCTTGTATTTGAGTACTCTTTTTTTCCACCTTTTCCCACGGTGTTGAGGATGGGTAACAAAATATACACCAAGTCATCAGAAAATAATACACCAAGTCATCAGAAAATAATAATCATTATTCCCATGTACAGCAAAATGCGATACAATGATTTGTATATTTTTTCTTGATAAGTTCCGGTAGATTCATACGTAAATATGGCACTTGCTCTTATGTAAAACACAAGAGAACAACTAATTTTTACGGCGGTGCATCAGCATGGCCGCAGCTATGAGCTGAAACTAGAAAAAATATATATATATACCGGAGTAAACACATAAATGTGAAACAAGGTGGGAAAAAAGAGTACTCAAATACAAGGGGTAGAGTGATATGCTTTATTTAAAAACAGCAGAAATTCAACAAAACCTGTTACTCGGAGTTTCACATATCAAGACGACTGCGTCAAATGCCTTCCAGGAGGTTACCTGTAACATATCCTGAAAGATATATATATATATATTTCCATATATATATATATGGAAATGGAACGTCTTAGAATTTTAAACATAATTGTATTTTTCTCTTCTCTTTAAATCCAATAAAAGGGATACAGGAGGATGTGAAAGAGAACTGATGATTTATTGTATGTTGATTGTAAGATACTAAAGGAGGTATGG
This sequence comes from Octopus sinensis, assembly GCF_006345805.1. NCBI lineage: Eukaryota > Metazoa > Mollusca > Cephalopoda > Octopoda > Octopodidae > Octopus > Octopus sinensis. The sequence goes on from NC_043009.1 coordinate 7,053,213, forward strand.
GTAAAAAAGGTTTTAGAATTTGGGTGGATAGTGTACAAGAAGGCTTACAAAAATATTCCACTATGTTGGTTCATGTAGTGCCTCAGTATGGTCGAGATCAATGAGAAGTTAAACACCTTTCTGGAACATACCGGGTCATGGTATCACGTAGTGGGACTGAACCCAAAGCCATGTATATGGGAAGCAAACTTCTTAGTACACAGCCACGCCTGCACTTATGACAGAGCATAAATAAATTGGAGTGTCGTAAAGACATACTGCGAGATAAATAAGAACGTAAGCATTTTCAGTCGATAATATCGATGTGCTGGAAAACGAGAGGGCCGGGGGTCTCCTCATGGATTGTTTCACTGTTAGTTCAGGCTTCTCTGAGAAAATTCCCACTCATAGTTTTCTGCACATCAATACTTTACAAAAAATAGGTTCAGCTTATGTGATCAGTAGGAAGGCTTTATAATGCTTAAATATATTTCCTCTGATATACGTTGATTTGTTTAAAAATTAATAGAGATACTAAAGTAAAGCAAAGAAGATGGTGAAAATTACACATAACGGTATCGAAAGAAGCAGAACAAAATACGCGGCCACAAATAAGAGAATATTTACATTAAACGGACTCAAATACATGCTTGAACGTATTTCTTTGAATTAACATTGTGAAGAAGGTTTAGTGCGGAAAATTTAACGGGATTAAAAGAAACGACAAACAATAGAGTGAAAAACCAGACTCTAATACAGTCGCTTAACATTGATATACACAGATAGATGTCCAAGCGAAAACCATAGAAGTAGCTCTGCAGAAGAATATATAGGTATAAGAAAGCCATGCTGATGATAATAACGAAAGGAATATTCGAATCATATATTCAATAGGTGTATAGTACCTGGGACATATGGACTTGAGTATAACGAAAAATGTAACAATAGTATGTTCTATTAAAGTGAGAGAAAAAAAATGAAAATATGTATCTTTATTTAGTGAAGTAGAAAAGAAGTGTCTGATGGGTAACAAGATATATCAAGTCATCAGAAAACGGTAATAATATAAATAATCATTATTTCCGTGTACAGCAAAATGCGATACAATGATTTTATAATTTGTCTTGATACGTACCGGTAGATTCAAACGTAAATATGGCACTTGCTCTTATGTAAGACACAAGAGAACAGCTCCTAACTTTTACGACGATATTTTGCTTATAACACACTCGGGTTATTTGCTTAAGAAATTCTAGGACATCGATGCGTCGACTTGTTGTGTCTTATCAGCCAGAAGTACTTGAATATTTGAACATAAACAAGCCACTGGCTTCGTTCATAAATTCAGCGAACATAAATATTACCAGCGAATATGTGATAATAACACCATCCTGAAAAGAGAAGGAAAAATCTTAAACAAAATACATCTGTAAAGTTATAGATGCGACGAACAGCGTGAGCACATTCTTTCTGGAGAGCATGGTATTTGAAACAGCTCTCAAATAATTTCTCAAAGACGTTATGAATCAGAAATTAGAAAAAAAAAAACCCCTTAAAAATCAAGAAGCCGAATGGCACAATATCATGAAATGTGGATTAAGCATATTGGAAAGAAATATGGAATAAAACAATGAGTCAAAAAACACAACGGGTCAAAAGGGATATGAAAAATGCAATAAAACCGCAAGAATGGCTCAGCCTAACTAGCAATGAATTCAGTAATACGAAAAACACAGCAAGGAAGTGCAAATTCCTCGGGATTAACGAAGTTATCAATTTCTTGCTGAAACACCTAATCAATATTCTTGAATAGTTGGCAATTGCAATCAATGAATTAGTAAAATACCACAAGTAACATCGCAGTGTTTTCTGGGATTTTTTTCTTGCATTTTTATCTGGGAATCAATGCTGATTGAGAAAACCCAAAACACCAGAGGTCGCCAAAACTCGGGATTTATAAATTGTTTGCAGAAAATATAGGCAATACTTGTGTATATATCTTATAAACAAACTAGAAATGTAGTTGATAGGCAACAATGTCTCAGCGGATGAGCAAGGATTGTGATGGATGGACGAATGGATCAGACGTTTTCGAAGAAAGAAGAAAGACAGAGAAAGATACCGAGATACAGATAGAGAGAAAGAGAGAGAGAGAGAGAGAGAGAGAGAGAGAGAGAGAGAGCGACTGTAGCATGGTATGGATTGATTGCAAAATTGCATGGGCTAATTGCAAAAGACCATTCGCTCGGGAACTACGAAATTGAATATCTAAGATGCTGCAAATAAGCAAGCATTTAAAAAACGAGCACAGAACATCATAATCACGTGGAAAAGGAAGGTAATCGTGTTGCTGTAGAAGAAAACTTGTTAAAACCAATCCACTTTATCATTAGAAGTGACATGCGAAAAGACTCATATTTCTATTAGTATTCTACCAAGATTTCGCCTTGTTGGTAAAACTTGTATAATAAAACCAACCAGTGTTTGTCAACAGTAACAATAAGTTATAAACAGTAACCTTTATATGGGAGACTTCAATTATTTACAAAGGACAATGACCAACCGAAAATAGTATTTAATTTTCTTCATGAATTCAAGTGGGATATAGAAGCAAATCTTAGGTTAGTGACTTACACCGTTGCTACACGTAAGATTTTCTCGCCATCTTTTTCTAACTGTATTTTTAAATCCATAATTTTGGGCTTGTTCTTTTCTCAGTGTAACCGTTTCTATTGTTTTAGAGGGTGGGTTTCTTTTTTTTAATTCATGTCAGAATGATTTAAATAAAATGCTAGTCAAGTACACAGTTCCGTAGGATAGAGCGCATCCCCAAAAAATTTCAAACCTGCTGCTAATGACAGAAACGTCATCCTTGACCTATTTTCTGGGTGTTTCATAATAGCGCCAGTAGCCGCGACTAAACTCTACCCTAAAAAGTTCTGCACTTCTGCAGAAATTCGAAACAGTTGTTATTATTATTATTATTATCATTATTATTATTATTATTATTATTATTTTTATTATCATAAGGCGGCGAGCTGGCAGAAACGTTAGCACACCGGGCGAAAAGCTTAGCGGTATTTCGTCTGCCGTTACGTTCTGAGTTCAAATTCCGCCAAGATCGACTTTGCCTTTCATCCTTTCGGAGTCGATAAAGTAAGTACCAGTTACGCACTGAGGTCGATATAATCGACTTAATCCGTCTGTCTATCCTTGTTTGTCCTCTCTGTGTTTAGCCTCTTGTGGGTAGTAAAGAAATAGGTATTTCATCTGTCGTCGTGTTCTGAGTTCAAATTCCGCCGGGGTAGAATTTGCCTTTTATCCTTTCGGAGACAAATTAAGTATCAGTTGCGTACTGGGGTCATTCTGGCCGACTGGCCCTTCCTCCAAAATTTCGGGACTTGTGCCTAAGTAGAAAAGATTATTATTATTATTATTATTATTATTATTATTATTATTATTATTATTATTATTATTATTGAGTGAGACTAGTGCATGTCATGAAAGTGACAGTAGGGTACAAGTATACGAAGTCCAATAGACCCGTCATGACCACCTGTCTTATAAGGGTATATCAGGCACATGCATCACAACCATATGTGCTCAATATGGTGGGTGAACTCATATCAAGATAAACAGTGCATGAACTTGCAGGAGAGGCCCAGTTAGAATTTTTTAAGGTCAAGTAACCCCAGCCGCTCAAAAGATCCCTGAATAAGGTTTGTTTAAGGATGCTATTGGAGACATTCAAATCCTTACATGGTTATGAACAAACTGTTTGGTTGCGGTTCATTGATGACATCTCTTTTTAGTATAACAGCCTTCTTGCATTTCTGTGACTGTTATACTAAAAATTATGGCTTTAAGTCCAACACAAAATATATGCCTAGTTTTTCGAAAGCTAGCGTTGAATTTTCGAACACAAAAGTTAAGTTTTCTGGAGGTAGAATAGTGACAGATTTATTTTGCTAGCCTACGTCGTCCCACACTTACCTCCACCGCCACACCGATCATGCAAATCATATAATTCGGTGAAATCCGAAATCCAAATTTTTTAGGATAAAACAGACTTGTACGGACATAGGGTATTACTAGAAACATGCAAATGCTTTTGTACACCATTATGTCAAACGCGATTACAGTGAATCACGATTAAAGGAAATAGCAAACGAGATAGTTAAGATTAGCAAAAAACGTCAAAACTCCATGCATAATTTTAGCAAACAAAGTACAATATGTGACAGAATTCCTTTCATTTTATGCTTCAGGGATCTACAAAACTAGCACAACTCATGCACTGGCTCATTTTTAATTTAGCTATCATCCTTCCTCTCAAATTGCTGATGTTACGTTTCAATTCAAAATTATTATTAGGCGATCGATTGGCGAATCGTTACAAAATCAGATAAAATGTCTTAAGATATAGAGTTATGTCCGTTATATTCTGAATTGAAATCCATTCAAAGTCATTTTACATTTCTTTCTGTCCTTTCCATATAGATAAAATAAAGTACCAGTAATTACAGAGATCGATATAAACAACAAATCTCAGTCCAGAAGTTTCTGCTCTTGCGCCATCGTCAACATTAAAATGGATCGTTTAAAACTATCAAATATTTCATCTGACTTAACCGTTCTTTTTTTTTTTTAGTTTTATTGATTAAATAAACTTTTGTCAATATAATTAAAAGTAAATATGATATATTCTATAAGCAACGTTAGAAACACATACCAATAGAAATACATACGAAAATCTTATTTTTGTTGTACCTACTCTTATTTTCTTTTTTTATATCATCGATTTGTGAATGTGCGTATATATATATATATATATATATATATATATATATATATGCATGAGTGTGTGTGTGTGTGTGTGTTTACACGTGCGCGTGCATGCGTGTACTCATATATTAATAGAGAATATAGAATACTAGTTTTAAACGTGAAACGACAGCCTGTCTCCAATCTACTAACGATAGCTATATCCGTTACTGAAAGCTGTAATTGTAGTAGTTTAAGAATATGATTTGTGAAAGGAATTAATGCTTTATATAGAAGTAACGAATTATGTCTTTAAATAGCTTATTGTACACATTAAAGAACGTTTTGTTACTATAATTATGAAAAATTTCTAAAGGAATGTGATTTCGAAGCTGGGTTAAATATGCTCGCGCACCTGCAGCTATACGGTGACGTTACACGGATACATAAAAGAATTCTTGTGTATGGGACAATAGAAATGACTTGAGGTCAGCGTCCAAGGGATTTTCGCTGAAAAATTATTAGACTAGTGTTGTTTACCTCTTTCATGACGCATCCTTTGTGTTTGACGTACGTCAAATTTGATTGCACTCTCCGCTTTTGTTTTCCGTCTTGTCTTCAACAATGCTTGCCGATGGGGACACTATCATTTATATGGTCACTTTGAGACTGATATTGTATCGTTTCTTTTCATTAATAAGCCGCATAGAACGTGGGGGAATTAAGAGCCAATCTGTGTAGATACGCTGAAGGCTTGGCATGGCTCAGACTCATTGACACCATAATCGATCACAGAGCCTCTGGAAAGGGCTGTGTACATATCGATGCTACAACCATTGACCTTCTGTACAAGAAAGCTATTAAATAAGCACTTACATTTCTCTCTGGCTGATTTATGAGCTGTCAACTACGGTTATAAAACCTAATACCCGCCTCGCTTAATACATTCCCTTCTATATTATACAGAGCACAACACATTGCATTCATCCTTACTCTCTCATATCACTAGAACTTGATATATAAAATACAAATTTAAGTTCATGAAAGGCGGAACCATTGCAAACATTTCCGGTCGAAAGAAATAAAATGACATCAACAACCAGTTCAGCTTAGTCTTAAAGCTTACAAGCAAAACGTGCCAGGCAGTATCTGCATAATTATATCAATCATGTGCCTACTAGAGTAGGGAAGGTTCGTACATATGCATTCATTAATCAGTAAATAGAATTAAACAAAGCTATAGCGCCTGATTTGATGTGTATTATGGGTACAAATAACGGCACTCGATATGAGTAAAAACATTGCCGTTTTATTGTCTTGCAACCAATTTGTCGGTAGTGATAAAGTACAAGAAGAGACTTCATAATGCTGACCTAAAACTATGTAGAGATTTCAAAGATACGTGAAAGCGAACAAAATGATGTCGAAAATTAACAAATTATCGACCAGGTAGCGTATTTGTCAAGCATATTCATAATGATCATAAATGTTCGCCATCAGAATATAAAACCCTTTATATTTAATGCAACAGAAACACCAGATTCAATCAGATAGCAGAGGGAATATCATGCCAGAACGGAGATTAAAGCTGATTAGACAGAGTATAAAATTCTCTAGAACAGAGGGATATTTTAAAATTCAATTTCCACAACTTCAAGGAAAGGTTTAAAGAGCCTCTTGCAACAGTTATAGAATATGTCCTGCGTCCATATTGGTTAGAATTTAACGATATAGAAAAGTGTACTGATAGTCTTTTCTAGATCTTTAATCTAATAATTCTAACGAATTTATATCAGTTGACAGAGGAACGATTGTAAGATATTTCCATAACCAATTGCTCAATACAAAAGCTTGTATTCAGGAAATGGTTATTGAAAAGTTATATTTACTCAAGCATCGCATAGATTAAAGTAGATCCAATATTTGCATCTTAAATTTAATCAGTCTCTTCAAAGCTATTCAAAATGAATGCAGATCGATGGTTGCGTACTTTGAAAGGGACAGAATATATAAAAGTATAAAGATGGACAAAGCTATACTCATATGCATATATTAAGCTTTCTATAAAATAGAAAGTTTTGTAATATGTCAATTGAAATTACAACGAAGGGTTCACAGATACCTTTGATCACAACCGTTAACCATGGCTTGAATGCACGTTTTAGAACATTCCAGATGCTACTGTGATGTTTTAATATTATTTTATTGAAACATTCTTGGATAGTTTAAAGAGGTTTCCTCTTGTGGTATTTTATTAAGCGTACACACCATGAGAAACATAACATCACAATTTATACATTACATAGTGTTTAGTATAAAGATCATATTCTAAAAAAAAAATAAAATATATTAACTATAGATAAGTTCTCTTTATAGACAGGTATTCAGTCAGTTGCAATAATAGCTGAAAATACATAATTGAAAGCTGCCAAATAGCAGCTGTAAGAATACGTACGAAATGTTAGATAAATGTTATCTACTTAAATTTATTGTTACAAATTTTATATAGGCATAGGAGTGACTGTGTGGTAAGTAGCTTGCTTACCAATCACATGGTTCCGGGTTCAGTCCCACTGCGTGGCACCTTGGGCTAGTGTTTTCTGCTGTAGCTTCGGGCCGTGAGTTTGTGAGTGAATTTGGTAGACGGAAACTGAAAGAAGTCCGTCGTATATATGTATATACATAAATACATATATATATATATATATAATATATATATATATATATATATATGTGTGTGTGTGTGTGTGTGTGTTTGTGTGTGTGTATGTTTGTGTGTCTGTGTTTGTCCCCACAGCAACACTTGACAATCGATGCTGGTGTGTTTACGTCCCCGTAACTTAGCGGTTCGTCAAAAGAGACAGATAGAATAAGTACAATGCTTACAAAGAATAAACCCTGGGGTCGATTTGCTCAACGAAAGGCGGTGCTCCCGCATGGCCACAGTCAAATGACTGAAACAAGTAAAAGAGTATAAGATATATATTAGTACAAATACTTCTTAATTCAAAGTTTGTCTTTTATGCAATGTTTATCATTCATGCAATATGCAGGTCACCAATGAAAAGTGATAACTGTCAGAACAAAAGAGAGCCAAATATTTAAAATATGTGACTAGAAACATATTGGCTTAAAATTTTGGCTCAGAGCCAGCAATTCTGGGGGAGGGATAAGTCAATTACATCGACCCCACTGGTACCTCATTTATCGAACTCAAAAGGATGAGAAGGACAAAATCGATCACGGTGGGATTTGAACTCAGAACGTAAATAAGGACAAAATGCTGTGCTCTCTCTCTCTCACTCTTGCCAAACCAAGTTAAAGGGACGTGTAAAAACTAATACAAACAAACACACACACACATACGCAGACACCCACACGCACATACACACACATATAGATAAGTGCTGGTGGAACCTAGCACACAAGGAGAGATGCACACACATGCATATATACTTATACAAATATATTTGTTTTCGACAAGCTACTTCATAGTTTGCATTTAACAAATTTACTCCCAAGGCATTGCTCAGCCAGGGACTTAGTGGAAAACAAATGCCTCAGATGCCGCACAGTGGGTCTGAGACCGATACAAAGAAACTTTAAATTAATCTTACTCGAATATTTGCAATCATCTGACGTCAATGATGACGAGGCACTGTGTTAGTGGTTGTTTTTTTTTCAGGATACACAAATAATGAAGGGTTTAGCATTTCTATACAGACAGTCGAAGCATTAGATCTGATGTTACAATATTTATCATTTAGCAAGGAAGCAAGCTGGCAGAATCGTTAGCACGCCGGATGAAAAGCTTAGCAGTATTTCGTCTACCGCTACGTTCTGAGTTCAAATTCCGCCGACGCCGACTTTGCTTTCATCCTTTCAGAGTCGATAAATAAAGTGCCAGTTGCGTACTGGGGATGATCTAATCGACTGGCCCCCTTCCCAAAAATTTCGGGCCATGTGCCTGGAGAAGAAAAGAATATTTATCATTTAGTAAGGCGGCGAGCTGGCAGAAACTTTAGCACGCCGGGCGAAATGCTCAGCGGTATTTCGTCTGCCGCTACGTTCTGAGTTCAAATTCCGCCGAGGTCGACTTTGCCTTTCATCCATTCGGAGTCGATAAATTAAGTACCAGTTGCGTACTGGGGTCGATCTAATCGACTGGCCTCCTTCCCCACGAAAATTGAGGCGCAGTGACTAGAGTAGAAAAGAATATTTATCATTTAGTTTTAATGCTCATGTAATAATCTTTTCTGATGTACATGATTATAGAACTTGAACGTTTTGTAACAACACAACGATTTTCCTGTGTTGTGGCCTAGCATCCATTTCATCGACAGATATGAGCACCGTGACATATTTTAATGTACCAATTCAGAATATTATTTCCTCTTAAATTCTGTATCATAAAGAAGTCGCTGTTGTATAGTTTAGCCTTGTATGTGCGGACTTACGATGAAAAGATTTCTAAACACGATCATATCATTTTATATAGCGTATAACCGCATCATTCAATGTCTACTTGCACTTTTAAGATGAGGTGTGTGATTTTGGAGACACTGAACCGTAGAGACGCTTGATTCCTATTTAGTTTTTGACATAGAAAACGTACAGCCTCATGATATAAACGGTAGAAGCTGTGAAAACTATTCAAGTTGTCAAATTCACACATAGGTATATTTTGGAGAGGACATTTGAGTTGTCAGATTGGATCATTACATACAGTTTGATAAGTGCTGCCTTATTCTAATATATTATGGAAATTACCAATGTTATATATGAGAATTGTGGAATATTGTTTTGAATAGTGCAGAAAACAAAATTCTGAAACTAAACTGAGATCACATTAGCTGTAGAAAGATTTGGAACGTTTTACCAAGTGTTAGATGTCTTTAAGACGGAATAAATCATTATCAATTTCTTTATGGTAAGTTAGATTTCAGTTTTGAAGACTATTAATCACCCACACACACACAGACACAAGCGCTTATATGTACGTATGTATGTATATAAATATAAACATGTATAATACATATATACATGTATTTTAAAATTATGTCTATCATATGCATATATAAGTGTATACGTATATATATGTATATATATATATATATGTGTACATATATATATATATATATATATATATATATATATATATATATATATATATATTATATATATATATATATATATATATATATGTGTGTGTGTGTGTGTGTGTGTCTATGTGTGTGTGTGTGTGTTATATATATATACATATCTAGGCATATATATATGTACATGTATATATGGTGGTATTCATGACCGAAGAAGCATGGCTCAAACGAATAAAAGTATATGTGCGAGTGTGTGTATGTGTGTGTGTGTGAGGAGGCAGTTAGTGGTGCAAATAAACGTAATTAAACGAGATACATATAAATATACATACATGCATATACATTTGTAGATAAATAAAAAGGAATAGACATATATAAAGAGAAATGAAAACTGAAAAAAAGTATTCAGAATATAAACTTTATATGTAAGAGTATATAGATGCTTATATATATTGACAAATGAATTTACATGAAGCATAAAATATGTAGAACGCTTAGGGGAGCGTACATAGTTTACTTTTAACTCGACAGCTGTTTCTGGGAACTTCTCATAACAAAATAGATCTAATCTTCTTCTAGACACACACGTAGACGTAAACACACAGACGCATACACACAAACACAAACTCACACACACATGCACACAGACACACTCACACACACACACGCACACACACACACATATAAATACATATATATAATAATATGAATAATATATAAATATATGTACATACCTATATAAATATGTATATATACATGCATTTATGGGTACACGATATCAGAGAAAAACGTTGAACACAATGAGAACATAAAACAAAAACATAAAACATACAAATCAAAAACATAGTAAACAAACTTCGAACAACGAAAAAAAAAGAGAAACGAGACATACAACATAAAGAATATTCTCCTTCTTTAGTTGTCCTTGTTTCCTCTTCTCCGCAGTCGAAGGCAAGGACAATACGCGACTTCGTTGAAACAGTCCTTCCCGCAAAGCCAATTGTTTTAGTGCTATCTATCAAAGGTGATTGGTCACGTATACTAAAACTAATACTGGTATTAAAATGACATTTGCAACGTAATTAATAAACTAATACCCCAGCTCATTAGATTCTTTTCTACAGTCTATACGCAAGCTGTGCTGTAGCTTTGAACGGTAGCTCATGTGGCTCATGATCATATGATTGTGGGTTGTGTCCTTGAGCAAACCACTTCACTCTGCTCTGCTCCAAAGAATATCATGATATGACCACCAGTCGAAGCCTACCTGGATTTACGTCATCCGTGTTCTGTTTGGTCATGTGTGCGTGTATGTGTGTGTACCCGAGAGGATGTCTATATTCGCTATGTTTCTAAGTAATCTTATATTCTGAATGGCGACTTTAGATCTTCAAGTTTTCTTTTTAATATACAGAACAAAGTTATTTGCATCTGGGGTTAGCACATGTCATATACGTCAACATGGATAACAATGGAAACATACAAACAGTATAGAAGCAAATATTTAGACATGGTAAACACTCAGTCAATTGCTTTATACTAAAACAGCGTATTCTATTTTACTACCATGAAATGTAGAGGGGAAGAGTACAAGAAGATGTCAATGACGTTAGGGTGACGGAGGACATGAAAAATGGTCTAGAAACAAGAACCTGGCTGATTGTATGCTCGCAGAAGGAACTGGAGGGTTTCGGCAAGCCAATACCTATTTCTTTACTGCCCACAAGGGGCTGAACATACTAGGGATAAACAAGGACAGACAAACGGATTAAGTCGATTATATCGACCCCAGTACGTAACTGGTTCTTATTTAATCTACCCCGAAAAGATGAAAGGCAAAGTCGACCTCGGCGGAATTTGAACTCTGAACGTAAAGACAGACGAAATACCTACTTCTTTACCCACAAGGGGCTAAACACGGAGGGGACAAACAAGGACAGACAAACGGATTAAGTCGATTATATCGACCCCAGTGCGTTACTGGTACTTATTTATCGACCCCGGAAGGACGAAGGGCAAAGTCGACCTCGGCGGAATTTGAACTCAGGCGAAATACGGCTACGCATTTCGCCCGGCGTGCTACCGTTTCTGCCAGCTCGCCGCCTTACACACACGACATCAATAGCAACAGCAACTACAATACTGTAAGGCAAGTAGTAGTAGTAGTAGGAGGAGGAGGAGGAGGATTAGTAGTAGTAGTAGTAGTAGTAGTAGTAGTAGTAGTAGTAGTAGTAGTTATAGTAGCAGAAGTAGTAACGATGGTGGACACGGTGGTGGTTAAGGTAGTGGTGATGGTGGTGAAAGTGGTGGTGGTAGTAGTATGTCAACCGCCTTAGTTGAAGTGTACAACGGTAGCGTTGACTAATCTGGCTAAAAATAAAGAAAATAAAACGATTTCCGTGATGATAAAAAGATGATAAAATTCACAATGATGGTGATGACAACAACGACGATGATGGTGATGACGAAGATATTGATAATGATCTTGGTGGCGATGGTAATGATATTGTTGGTGATGATGTTGCAGGCGATGATGATGCTGGCGATGATGGTGATGCTGGGGATGATGGCGATGATGATGATTATGATGATGATGATGGTGGTGGTGGTGATGATGATGATGATGGGGAGGAGGAGGAGGATTGCAGTGATCTTCGTGATGCCGAACTCTGCAACGACGACGACGTCGACACCCATGACGATGTTGAAAGGGGGGAGGAGTAACCGAGCGTGTAGGAGTAACCGAGTAGGAATGAGTTGTCTTTCTTGTTATTGTTCTTTCGCCCCAGGGCAAAGCAAATTCGGTTGAGTAGGCATATGATCAAAGAAATTAAATTCGTGACAATTTCTTCTCTTCTGGAAAAATCTAAGATCGCATTATCTAATTACTCCTCCTCCTACTCCCACCATTCATTCATATCATTTTGTTTTTTAAGCCGGTGAGGTGTGAATTAGCCAAATATATCGATGACAACAACAATAAGGAATATGGTAATTGGTTTGAGCATAGGTACAAGGCGTGAAATTGTGGAAGAAAGTTTAATCAATACTGTGGATTTACTATTTTATTGGTACTTTTTTCAAAATTGACCCTATAACGAACAAATGCAAATGTTACCTAAGTAGGATTTGAACTCAGATCGTAAAGAAAGAGAACGATATATTGTCCCTTGTTGGTGTGTTTACGTCTCAGTAACTAAGCGTTGCTGCAAAGAAAATAAGTCCTAGTGTCAATTTGTCCGACGAAATCTATTCAAGGCGGTGCTTCAGCATAGCCAAATTTGAAGGACTGAAACAATTAAAAGATAAAAGATGGACTAGGCGGAGCAGGAGAATACACGTAGATGGAAAGGGTCGCTGAAGAGGTCACAGATGTGTAACGAAAGATTCCAGAACATGGACATAGGATAAAGATAATATAGTAGATAATGGTTATGCCGACGACGGTGATGAAATTTTCTAGCATCGTGGGCTGATGACATTTTAAAAGGAGAGATGCTTTAGGAGTCGCTGTATATATTGGCAGCGGCAAATGTTTTCGTAACTGTGAGTGCAAAAACCATATTTTGTAGTTGAGCTTGCTAGATATAACAGCCAGGACTTTCTCAAATCATAATTTCCCGTTTAAAAATATATACTGAACAATGAAATCCGCTTTAATATATTTCTAAAACTTTGTGGTGGTTATTGTTAGAATGTCTATGATTATAATTCTATTAAACGACGGCAAAATTAAGGACGAAATTCAGCAAGAATAATAAAGAATATACGTGATGAAATATAGTATGTAAATTAATGGGAGGCTTTGCTAGTGTTGTTGAAAAGTAAATTATTGCATTGACATCGTTTCTGCGTAGATAGATAAAAAGACAGAATAGAATTAGAGGATTCACAGAGAAAACCGTGCCTACATTATTGAATACCTTCAGAAAATATAAATGGTACACACCACAAAAATGATTTGTGATAATGAAAAAAATGACCATAAACTGAGAAATGGCAGTTCCTATATAAAAGAGATATTTAGGAAAATCTCAGACGCTATTGTTAAAAGTCACAAGGGAAAATGTGTTTTAATCTGCAAATCTGGCTTAAAAGACAACAATATAGCAGTGGAAATCAGGGAAAAGCTATTCAAATATTAATCCCTCGCAACAGAAATATCTACAATGTGAATTGAACACATATAACAATCTTCATAATAATACCTACCTTGGGAATGATAAAAAAAGAAATACAATCAGATACATAATGAAAAAAAGCCATCATTCGCATGTATACATGACATACAGAAAATAGCACTGAAAGATATTGTGCATATATTATGTAGGGGAATTTCAATAAAATAAAATACAGCAGAATAGAGGAACAAAGCACAGCACATGTACGTAGAGAGATGCATTACGTTACTATATTTATTAACGGCTTATTCCGAGGAGGAATAGGGCACGTGACCATTTTCAGGACTTCCGTCGCTGGTATGCGGTTGTTATTTTCAAACCAGGAAATTTTGGTCTTAGTGCTTCCGTTAAAGTAGAGTCGGCTAAAGAAAACTAAAGGCCTGCTTATGATGGGATTCAACCAAACTCAGAATATTGGTTTCAAATTTTGGCACAAGGCCAGCAATTTTAGAGGAGGGAGTCGGTCGATTTCATGGACCCTTCTGCTCAACCGATACTTATTTTATCGATTCAGAAGGATAATAGGCAAAGTCGACCTAGGTGGAGTTTAAAATCAGAACGTAAAGAGCCAGAACTGCCACTGAATATTTGGCCTGATGCAATAACGGTTCTTCCAGCTCGCCGTCTTTGAATAGTTGATGATACTACAACCATTGCACGACAGGTACATTTTTATTGACCCAGGAAGAACCAAGACAAAATCGACCTCGTCATGATTTGAACTATGGAATAAAAATAGCTCACCACCAGGTTTAATACTACGTTCTAAAACAGATTCAGACAGAAATTGGAGGATGGGATTACTCGATGAAGCTAACCCTGGTATTTTATCTCATCAGTTTCGGAATTATAAAAAACTAGCTGAATGACCCAGCGTTGCTCGGGTTACTGATGTCCTTATTCAAGTTAATAAATAATAAATATAAATAGATATTTTCATAATTATTTCAAAATATCTATATTTTATTAAAAGTTGTCCAAATCGTAATGATAATAGAATTTCGAACTGAAAAATCTGTCAATCTTGATGCACGTTAGGGCAAACAATATTCCTTCTGTAATATTTTGGTGGTATCGAATTAAACAGATTGTTACTGCTTCCAACTCACGAGCAAGCAACATAGAGCTAGCCGTGGGAGAAACCTGTAGTAGAGAGATCAAGTGTGTGTGTGTCAGTCTCACGAAAATGTATGCATACCACACATACTTCTCAGTCATCAGCCTAACGTACGTAACGAACGTAGAAACACACACACACACACACACACACACACACACACACACGTATGAATATATACGTGTAGATGTGTGTGTGTGTATGTATGTGTTTGTGTGTGTGTGTGTGTTTGTGTTTAATTGTCTAAGGCCTAACGTACAAAATACCACCAAGAGGTTTGTTTGACGTCCTTTTGTTTCTGATGACAACACGACTTTAGTAACAATAACCATGACAACACTAGAACAGGCACTACGTCGGTTACGACGATGACTGTTCCAGTTGATCCGATCAATGGAACAGCCTGCTCGTGAAATTAACGTGCATGTGGCTAAACTACCTTGAGGGATTGACCCTGGGATTTACTAATTGAAATGCCAAAACGTAGATTCAATGGAAACTGAAGCTTCTTTATTCAAATGGAACATCTGTAAGTAGGAATGGAATTTTTGGAATAAAGACATTTTCGCCTTTATGACTACATGTTATGATTTTTGTCTCTAACACATGGAGCACAGTATGGAGATGAACATAAGTTTTAGCCGTTAACATTTTTTGATTGTTACGAATGTAGAGGAGACACTCATTCTCAACCTTTGCATACATATCAACCAGGTGTGGCTGAAATGGATCCCGAAACGTGTGTAATTGATTTGATTTTTCTAGTCTTAAATAACAGTTGGTAAGAACAGAAGTCGTTTGACGACACCTTTTTTGTTTGTAATTGGCTCTCCTGTTGCAGGTTCAATCTGTGGAATATTGAAATGATACTCACCTTGTCCATTCCACAAAATAAGAAGAAACTGAAGGGCATCATAAGAAGGATGAGACTCTGAAACACGTTTAAGGTTGTTATGCCGAGCGGGAATGAGAATATCACGATTTTCATGGGGATCACCTACCTACCATATGGATGACTACTTCATTAGATGTGGGGTCCTTAAAACAACGTAAAATATCCTTTAGTTTAGTTTACTATACGTGTAACGAACGCGGAAACACACACACAACACACACACACACACCACACACACACACACACGTATGAATATATACGTGTAGATGTGTGTGTGTGTATGTATGTGTTTGTGTGTGTGTGTGTGTTTGTGTTTAATTGTCTAAGGCCTAACGTACAAAATACCACCAAGAGGTTTGTTTGACGTCCTTTTGTTTCTGATGACAACACGACTTTAGTAACAATAACCATGACAACACTAGAACAGGCACTACGTCGGTTACGACGATGACTGTTCCAGTTGATCCGATCAATGGAACAGCCTGCTCGTGAAATTAACGTGCATGTGGCTAAACTACCTTGAGGGATTGACCCTGGGATTTACTAATTGAAATGCCAAAACGTAGATTCAATGGAAACTGAAGCTTCTTTATTCAAATGGAACATCTGTAAGTAGGAATGGAATTTTTGGAATAAAGACATTTTCGCCTTTATGACTACATGTTATGATTTTTGTCTCTAACACATGGAGCACAGTATGGAGATGAACATAAGTTTTAGCCGTTAACATTTTTTGATTGTTACGAATGTAGAGGAGACACTCATTCTCAACCTTTGCATACATATCAACCAGGTGTGGCTGAAATGGATCCCGAAACGTGTGTAATTGATTTGATTTTTCTAGTCTTAAATAACAGTTGGTAAGAACAGAAGTCGTTTGACGACACCTTTTTTGTTTGTAATTGGCTCTCCTGTTGCAGGTTCAATCTGTGGAATATTGAAATGATACTCACCTTGTCCATTCCACAAAATAAGAAGAAACTGAAGGGCATCATAAGAAGGATGAGACTCTGAAACACGTTTAAGGTTGTTATGCCGAGCGGGAATGAGAATATCACGATTTTCATGGGGATCACCTACCTACCATATGGATGACTACTTCATTAGATGTGGGGTCCTTAAAACAACGTAAAATATCCTTTAGTTTAGTTTACTATACGTGTAACGAACGCGGAAACACACACACACACACACATACACACACACACACACACACCTCACAGACACATACACACTCATACATATATGAATATATATATATATATATATATATATATATATATGTGTGTGTGTGTGTGTGGTGTGTGTGTAGATGTGTGTACGTGTGTGTGTTTGTCTGAGGCCTAACGTATAAAATTATCGCACATACACTCGCACAAACATTCACTCTGACATACAGTTACATGCATATACTAAGAGAGACACACACAGACATACATTCACGCACACCTCAAGCCTATCACTGTCCCTCTGTGTGTGTGTGCGTCTCTCTCTTTAGATGCGTGTGTGTGAGTGTGTGTATGTGCGCATGTGTGTGTGTGTCAGTCTCACGAAAATGTATGCATACCACACATACTTCTCAGTCATCGGCCTTACGTACGTAACGAACGTGCAAACACACATACACATATGAATATATACGTGTAGATGTGTGTGTGTGTGCGTGTGTGTGTGTTTAATTGTCTAAGACCTAACGTACAAAACACCACCAAGAAGTTTGTTTGACGTCCTTTTGGTTCTGATGACAACCAGCTTTGACAACACCAGAACAGGCACTCCGTCGGTTACGACGATGAGTGTTCCAGTTGATCCGATCAACGGAACAGATTGCTCGTGAAATTAACGTGCATGTGGCTAAGCACTCCACAGAACCACGTAACCTTAACGTAGTTCTCAGGGAGGTCCAGCGTGACACAGGATGTGATAAGGCTGGGTTTTTCAAATACAGGTACTACTCATTTTGTCAGGTAGGTGGAGTGTGGCAACATGAAATAAAATGTTTTGTTTAAGGATACGACGCATCACCGTGAATCGAACTCATAACCTTACGATCAGGAGCCGAATACTCCTAACCACTAAACCCCATGCCTTCACATTGCATGACAACACTAATAGTTTCTAAATTGGACACAAATCCACCAATTTTAAGAGAAGGTTTCAGACGATAGCATCAACCGCCAGTACTAACGGGGACATCGTTTTAGCAACTCCGAATTAGAAAGAAGCGGAGTTCGAACTCAGAATGTAAAGTCTCGGAACAAACACCGTAAGACATATTCTACAACTTCATATCGACCTTGAAACGAAAAGATGCTAATGTTACCTCGGTGACATTTGACCTGCGATCGTAAAGGAAGGGGATGACCTTTACCCCAAAGTATCCTTACGGATGCTCTAACGATTGCTTTATAATTATCCCCATTTCTGTTTTGATACGTACATGTATTCTTTTATTCTTTTATTCTTTTATTTGTTACAGTCATTTCAATGCAGCCATGCTGGAGCACCGCCTTTAGTTGAGTAAAGTCGACCTCGGCGGAATTTGAACTCAGAACGTAGCGGCAGACGAAATACCACTAAGCATTTCACCCGGCGTGCTAACGATTCTGCCAGTTCGCCGCCTTTTAATTTCTACTCATTCAATCGACCCCAAAATGATGAAATGTATTTGAACTCCGAACGTAAACATAGACGAATCGCCGAAATGCCAGTTCACCGCATTAACCAAATTATAATAATGGTTTTAAAATTTGACAAAAGGCCACCAATTTCGGAATAGTGGGTAAGCCATTAACATCGGCCTCACTGCTCCAATGGCACTTATTTCATCGAGTTCGAAAGGATGAAATGCAATGTCGAATTTGGCAGAATTTGAACTCAGAAATTAAAAGTGGACTAAATGCCGCAAAGCATAATTTTCCAGCGTGCTAACGATACTGCTTGCTCACCACCTGCAACAAATTTTAATGATGATAATCATGAAAATAAAAATGATGTAGAAGAAATGAAAATAAAGAATAATCGCCGTATGTTAACTAAAAGGACCTTAGTTATCATATTATATCAGTGTTCTCATCTACGCCGGCCACTTACCCAACACAATCATGACTACTGACAACGTTAGCCAATGAAATGTATCGGTATTATCATCAATACGATCAAACTGTTCTCCTATCATACCCGATATATCCGGGCCCCTCACGAATTATGCATCCACCCTCTATTCATAACTACCTAACAAACGAACATAACAACCATTCTCCTAGTGGTGTATCTTACACTTTTCTACCTTGGTTCAGTGAACGACGTGCAATGCATAAATAAATCATACGGTCATTTAACACGGATAAACCGGTAGCAATCAAACTGCGTCATTTGGAAAAGAAAAAAATATGGCGTACAATAAATTTATAAAATTTGCTTCTAATTTCTTTGACGCCGTTAGACAGCAATGCCCACCACACACATATGTACATATATTATGTAAATATATAGGCACTTAAAATATTATATACATATATACATGCATACATACATATATATATATATATAACATATATATATATATATATATATACATATATATATATATATATATATATATATATATATATATATATATATATATATATATATATATATACTTTATTTAAAGCACCAGAAAATTCAACAATTTTGTTGAATTTTCTGCTGCTTTAAATAAAGCATATTACTCTCCCACTGGTATTTGAGTACTCATTTTCCCACCTTGTTTCACATTTATGTGTTTACTCCGGTATATATATACACTTTGGGTTTTTGCTGAATTTTTTCTTGAGAACACATTCTTCGTGGAAAATGACGATTTTGACGTCTATTTCTAGCATACAGGCTGTCTACTGTTAGTGATCAGTCCTCTAAATTTTGCATGTATAAAATTTCTACCCTTATTTAATTTTATTTATACATATATATATATATACACACACACATATATATATCGACACACTCGCACGCATATATATGTATATATATATATATACACACGCTTATATATACACACATACATACACATGTTTGTATACGAATCCGTGTATATAATATATGTATTATGTATGCATATATATTTGTGTGCGTGTGTGTGTTTGCATTTATATATAAATGTGTGCGTGTGTGTGTATATATGTATGCATGTATGTGTGTTTGAGGAGGTACTGTTTCTGTGTATAAAGTGCGTGATAAATAAGAGAATGCACGCCGTGTGCGCAGTCACAGGGTCAGATATATATTTGCGTCCACGTTATACAGAGAACCATGGGGCCATACATTCCATGTATATTTTTCAGCGAAATTTCCGGTTACCATCACAGACTTACAAACAATAACATACACAAACAGATACAGACAAGCGTGCATGCCTAAATTAATACATCTGTTTGTTGTTTACACACCTGTCTTCGACCTTTGTTTTTGTTGTAAATTTTCACTATTTTTATATATATATATATATATTATATATATATATATATATATATATATATATTATATATATATATCCTGTACCTGTATTTCAAAGAATCAGCCTTGTCACATTCTGTGTCTGTGGAGAGCCCAACCACCTGCACGTTAATTTCACGAGGAGGCTGTTCCGTTGATCGGATCAACTACAACCCACTTCGCCGCAACCGACGGAGTACCACGACAGTTACCTGTATATCATTTGATTATTTAAGTAAATTTAATATTTGTTTAATGTACATTGTTTAATATACATTGTTTAATGTCTATTTTGTTGGCCGAGGTGAGAACGCTTTGTTCAGAAATAGTCAGTTACCGACACAATTTTTTGAACCAACTCTCCGGAGAATCGATGCTATACCTGTATCGTAAATGCATTGTGTATGTATGTATGTATGTATGTATGTATATATATATATATATAATATATATATATATACAGAGAGAGAGAGAGAACGAGAGGGGGAGAGAGAAAATGAGACAGAGTGAGTGAGAAAGAGGACGTACATATGGTCATACCTATAAATATACACGAGCGCGTATATATATATATTATATATATATATATATGTATGTATGTATGTATGTATGTATGTATGTATGTATGTATGTATGCATGAGTGAGTATACGTATATGTATGAGAGTGTATATCTACATACATGTATGAGTGTGTATATATGTATGTGTGTGTATGGTTGCTTTTCTGTTTGTATCGCTGCTCGCGTGTTTGTGCGTGTGTGTGTAGTATATATGAACATTTGCAACTGATCGGAATACATGCAAAAATATTCAGCCAAAGTAATCCGTGTCACACGAATATGCATATTATATGCAATAATAGCAGTTTTGCCAATTAATATATATATATATATATTATATATATATATTATATTATATATAATATAATATATATATATATAGGTGTATATTCATTGAATCAATACAGAGTGTTCATTATTCCAAATTAAAACTAAATTAATGCCATCTATTATACATGGCAATATATTACACACAATATATATTTGGAATTACGAATATTAATTTTAAAATACATATCGCTTTTACCCTATGCATACACACATATATGTATGTATAAACAGGCTTAAATATATATGTGTGTGTATGTATAAGAGTGTATGCTGTATGT
Organism: Octopus sinensis; assembly: GCF_006345805.1. Lineage (NCBI taxonomy): Eukaryota > Metazoa > Mollusca > Cephalopoda > Octopoda > Octopodidae > Octopus > Octopus sinensis. The sequence continues at coordinate 7,074,893 of NC_043009.1, forward strand.
GCTTTGGGTTTTGGGGTTTTTTTTTGTACACTCATCTATAAAAATGATTTTGGAAGGAAAATTTGAGTGTGGCTGTGAAGTCCGTAATCGAGAGACCTGCCAGATGAGGGTTTTTCATTCGGCATATTCACAGATATATAAGGCGGCGAGCTGGCAGAAACGTTAGCACGCCGGGCGAAATGCTTAGCAGTATTTGGTCTGCCATTACGTTCTGAGTTCAAATTCCGCCAGGTAGACTGTACCTTTCATCCTTTCGGGTTCGATAAGTTAAGTACCATTCTGTATTGATTCAATGAATATACACCTATATATATATATATTAATTACGCACTGCGGTCGATGTAATCCACTTAATCCGTTTCTCTGTTCTTGTTTGTCTTCTCTGTATTTAGCCCCTTGTGGGCAGTAAAAATATAGGTATTTCTTCTTCCGATACGTTTAGAGTTCAAATTCCGCTGAGGTCGACTTTACCTTTCATCCTTTCGGAGTCGATTAAATAAGTACCGGTTAAGCACTGAGGTCGATATAATCGGCTTAACCCGTTTGTCTGTCCTTATTTGTACCCTCTGTGTTTAGCCCCTTGTGGGTACTAAAGAAATTGGTACTTCATCTGTCGTTATGTTCTAAGTTCAAATTTCGCCAAGGTCGACTTTGCCTTTCAACCTTTTGGAGTCGATAAATTAAGTACCAGTTGTGTTCTGTATAAATTAAGTACCAGTTGTGTTCTGGATAAATTAAGTACCAGTTGTGTTCTGGATAAATTAAGTACCAGTTGTGTTCTGTATAAATTAAGTACCAGTTGTGTTCTGGATAAATTAAGTACCAGTTGTGTTCTGGATAAATGAAGTAACAGTTGCGTGCTGGGGTCGATCTATCCGACTGGTCCCCTCCCCAAATGTTTCGCGCCTTAAGCCTAGAGTAGAAAAAATATTCTTAGATGTGTATGACATGACGTTCTCTGTTTATATTTGGTGGCATTTCTCCAAATTTGTTAAGATAACTTCAAATAAATATTCAAATTTAGGCCACAGATTATTCGGGCTAATATGTTATGAACTGGTGTAGATGAAGCATCGGAATACAATTCCATGTAATATTTACTTCGTAACCCTGCAACGTGTGTTCAAATCGCATTGAAGTCATCCCGCACTATTTCTCGTTTTGTATTCATTAAAACAAATCCCGATGAAAGTGATGCATCGACCGAACTGTAAGAATGCCGGATCTTGAATTATTTGACTTGAATTATTTGTTCCAGATTCGATTTCTTTTCCTTTTCTTTTTGCCTTTTGTGTTCAAACCCTTCGATTACTCGTTGAATGATACAGTTACTTCCTCGTCCAGTTTAACGCCCTTATCTGGCACCTCACGCGCCTTTATCAAGGTTCACTTTATTGTAAGCATTCAGTTTAGGACTTCGTTTAAAGTATACCTTCATCCTCCACTTCCAAAGATAGCAGAGACCTCGTAAATGATCATAAGCACTACTTTCGCGCCAGACTACAATTGTATCCTATAAATCGCGCCTCAGTATTTGGCTATGTATAAAAGGGTATACTAACAGAGCCGATAGAGAGTTTGATAACGTACCTTACTATATGTTTTTCCTCTCTCTATGCTATTCCAGTGGCACATGTGACCCAAGATAGATTTTGTCTTTTATCATTCGGGTTTACAAATAAATAACAGTCCAGTACTGCCGTCGAAACTTTAGAAGTGTAAATAAACCCCGCAGCATCTCTTTGTTAATCGCATATTTCTAGATTCAGACCTAGAAAAGGACGTGCTACGGTTTGTTTCAAATGACAAAAGCACACTGTATGATACGACTACAACCCTAAGACACCACCACGTTTCGAGAGCCCAACGTTCCGGAATCAACAAAATAAACTACGAGTAAAATGGCGTAGTATCTTTAACCTGGAAATCCCTTTCAGCCTATCAAGTCTTGCGCTTTTCTAACGAAAAACATGCATGCTTGCACAGATAATATATACATACAAATATATATATATATCGATATACACATACATACAAATATACAAACATATCCACACACACGGGCGCGTGCGCAAACTCACACATATATGCATTTGTGTGTACGTTTAGCTGTTTCGGATGTAGCTTTCTTACGAACCACATGGTTCCGGGTTCAGTCCCACTGCATGGCACCTTGGGAAAGTGTCTTCTACTCTAGCATTGGGCCAACCAAAGCCTTGTGAGTGGATTTAGTAGACGGAAACTGAAAGAAGCCCGTCGTGTATATATGTATATATATATATATATGTATATATGTCTGTTTGTGTATATGTTTCTGTGTCTGTGTTTGTCCACGCAACATCGCTTGACAACCGATGCTGGTGTGTTTACGTCCCCGTCACTTAGCGGTTTGGCAAAACAGACTGATACAATAAGTACTAGGCTTACAAAGAATAAGTCCTGGGGCCGATTTGCTCGACTAAAGGCGGTCCTCCAGCATGGCCGCAGCCAAGTGACTGAAACAAGTAAAAGTAAAAGAGTAAAAGAGTATATACATACGTATATATATATATATCTATGTATAATACACACACACTCACATATATTATGTATTTTTGTAAGCTTAGTACTTAATTTATCGGTCTCTTTTTGCCGAACCACTAAGTTACGGGGACGTAAACACAACAGCATCGGTTGTCAAGCGATGTTGGGGGGACAAACACAGACACACAAAACGCACATACACATATATGTATATACGATATACGACGGGCTTCTTTCAGCTTCCGTGTACCAAATCCACTCACAAGGCTTTGGTCGGCCCGAGGCTATAGTAGAAGACACCTACCCAAGGTGCCACGCAGTGGGACTGAACCCGGAACCATGTGGTTGGTAAAACAGCTATTTACCACACAGCCACTCTTGCGCCTATGTATATGGTGTATATATATACATATATATATATGTATATATATATATATATATATATATACATATATATGTGTATATATATATATATACATATATATGGTATATATATATATATATATATAATATGTGTATATATATAATATACATATATATGTGTATATATATATATCTTATATATACATATATATGTGTATATATATACTATACATATATATGTATATATATTATATATATACAATAAGTGTATATATATATATACATAATATGTTTGTATATATATATATATACATATATATGTGTATATATATTATCATATATATACATATATATGTGTATATA